>NC_064633.1:188983411-189286441 GCF_023864275.1 Schistocerca cancellata
AGGCTGATATTCGACGAAGAAGCAACCTTCCATTTGTCTGGAAAAGTTAATCGCCATAATGTCTGAGTGTGGTACGCTGGAGATCCTCATGAAATTGTGGTGCATGGAAGAGATTCACCGAACGTCAATGTTTCCTTTGCATTGTCAGAGATTCGTCGCGCAGGTCTCCGAAGAGGAGTCAAATCGAAAGACTTGCACCCGGCGAACGCTCTACCCGACGGGAGGCCCTAGTCACACTTTTCTTTTTTTTTTTTTTTTTTACTGTCACAGATGAAGCTACACGGTACGTTTTTCTTCTGTAGCAATGCTGTGACGGGTACCTCTCACCTTGATGTGTTGCAGTTGTGGTTTTTTCCACAACTAACAACTGGATCTGAGAATTTTGTCTGCCATCAAAACCCCCCTCATAGGTGCACCGGTTTTCGTCGCTACCTAAACGGCCCACAGCAATGGATTGGGTGTAGTGGTGAAGATAATGTGGTCCTATTCCCTTGGTCCCTTGTTTCGAGAGTCAGATTTTCACTCTGCAGCAGAGTGTGCGCTGATATGAAACTTTGTACGGGACCGAAAGTCGAACTCGGAATCTTTACCTTTCGCGGGCAGTGTTCTACCGACTGAGCTTCTGGAAATGACTATTGCGTGTACACATAAAATGAGATTTTTACTTGCTGCCCAAATATGCAGAAAATCATTTCAAAAACTCACATATTTCCTGAAATAATTATTATAAAATGAAAATATTTTTGTTATGCTGGAGATGCTGGAAGTTGCCTATATTTTCCAGGCAGTTACTGATTTCTGCACATTGACCGACCGAGGTGGCGCAGTGGTTAGCACACTGGACTCACATTCGCAACGACGATGGTTCATACCCATGGTTGGCCGTCCTGATTTATGTTTTCCGTGACCTCCCTAAATCGTTTCAGGGAAATGTCGGGATGGCTTCTTTGAAAAGACACGCTCGTTTCCTTCGCCATCCTTCCCTAATCCGAGTTTGTTTCCCGCCTCTAATGACCTCATTGTCTGTGAGAAGTTAAACGCTAGTCTCCCCTCCTCCTCCTCCTCCTCCTCCTCCTCTGCACAGTAATTAATCTCTTCTCCTAGTTCTTCCTATTGAATGGTGGTTTGTCTGTATCATCATCCGTTAAACTTACACATTGGAACACTACATCTATCTTTGGCCTTTTAATCTAAAGCTAAGCATCTTATAAAAGTAAGAAGATAAAGGAAATTTTTCTGAGGAATATTCGAAGTGTTCATTTGCTGTCTGATTTTGAGAGACAATGTACATTGTACGCAAAACATTTACACGTTCTTGGCAAGACTGCATTCTGGAAATCGTCCCACGAACCACTGCATATGCGAAAATGCCATTAGGAAACCAGCCCAATGTGACGACAGAGGAAATGACACTGGTTCTGATAGTATACCTAGTAGATTCCATATAAAATATTTAGTTGAATTGGCCGCTCTTGTAGCTGAAGTTTACCGTAGGTCGTTGACATAGCGAAGCGTTCCACGTGGTTGAGAAAACGGCGCAAGTCGATCCATTTTTGTACATCTATTTCATGGGTGTCAGTATGTTGTATGAATATGAAAAATATGTTGTGATAGCGAATAATAACTTTAATCAAAAATTTACCGTATGAATCATCATGGCTGCTGATTGTGTGTACGCGTACGGATAAGAGGGAGTTGAGTGTGGAAACTTATCCGTTTCTCTAAGTTCACCGAATATAAGGAAATGGAGGCACATGAAAACAACCAAATAAATCCGAATCGGACACGAACTACGTATGGATAAGAAAACAGGCGAGCATCAAAACCTTTCAGGCAGTAACGAAACGGTACTTATTGTTCCATATTCGTTACTCAGTAATGAATACATACGATAAACAACAGCCATAGTTTCAAGACCCCTGTCACGTAGACCTCTGTGTGGGTGCAAGTGTAGCATTATGAAATATTTAAGTTGCTTTTAATCGTTGCATGTGAAACATTTTTAATTTCGTGACAGTCGGACTAGAAGCTTTGCTGGTGCATACAGCAAAATTAAAACACATCCAGATTCACCTTCACTCGTGTCACTGATAAGTTATCATATTGTCATGTCGTACCCAAAAGAGAGACAAATGTTTGCACTCTGGAATCGACTATGTACTGCCTAGCGTAGCTCTTTGGCCTGGATCGACGTATTTCATGTCTTACCGGAAGCTCTTTGGTCTTCGGTGGCCAATCGGACAGCTTGTTATGAAAGGTCGTGGTGTTTTATCTGAACTCGTGTGGCGTGGGCCCGGTTTTTGTAGTTGTCTCGGTTTCTGTTACTTCTGCTTCTGGTCTGCTTTTTGTTCCAATAGATCACGTGGTCACAGGTCGCTGTTTCACATGCAACTCTGTGTATGAGGTCACTACATGGTATTGGCTTAAGCAACGCATTGCGGATATAATCCGATCCACCCACATAGGACAAGTTTGTTTTCCGGTGATGTCGTTAGCATATCTGTCGCCAATACTTCGCTTTTAGATTTAAAAACGAAACTTACTTTCTTTGTGTGCAGGTTGAGTCGCTTGTCCACATAGACAAGGTTATCCATACAGGCTGTTGTGATCCTTGATGATGATAGGTTATAAAACTCCATGTCAATCAGCAGCATGTCAGTTCGATTCTTTAAAATCATAATTTTTTATGTGCTGTAAATAAATTTATCTCTCTTGCAGTCAGTCTGAGTTTCCATGTTATTTGAAAAGACTCAGCGCACGTCTGCTTATCCTGTAGAAAACAAAGAAGAAAATAAGTCTTGATAGAGGAAGCTATTAACAAATTGAGAAATTTGGTGTTCATGTGTTCGTTTCTTTTAAAATCTTCCCTGTTTCTTTTCAGTCACGTGATTATATAAGCTCACGATTTACAAGAAGTCACATAATGATTGGATTCTCTGTTTAACTGTACCAGCGTCTGGTACATTTCACTCCACCGCGAGTATTATTTTATGCTAAGTAATTTTCAGCATTATTTGGATAAACATTTGCTTAGAACAAATTTAGCGTGAATTTCAATCCGATATGCTTATAATAGTTTGTACTACCAAACTTTGTCTCGAATCCTGGCAGAAAATCCAAAGTGATTGTGGTCGCATATAAAGTATGCTAGCGTCAATATGAAATCAATGCTGTCTCTGCGTAATAGTAATGGAAATACTATTGATGACAATGCTGCTAAAGCAGAGTTACTAAACACAGCCTTCTGAAATTTTTTCACCGAGAAAAACGAAGTAAATATTCCAGAATTCGAACCAAGAACAGCTGCCAACACAGCTTAGAAGTAGATATCCTCGGAGTGATGAAGCAACTTAAATCACGTAATAAAAGCTAGTTTTACGGTCCAGATTGTATGCCAATTAGGTTTCTCTCAGAGTATGCTGAGTCAATAGCTCCATACGTAGCAATCACATACTCGTAGACTACTTGATCGACGTAATCCAGAACTGTAAAGTTGCACAGCTCATACCAATAGTCAAGAAAGACAATAGAAAAAAATCCACCAAATTACAAGTCCATATCATTAACATCGATATGCAGCGGGATTTTGGAACATATATGGTGTTTGAACATTAGGAATTACCTCGAATGAAACGGTGTATTCACACACAGTCAAAACGGATTTAGAAAACATCGTTCTTGTGAAACAAAACTAGCTCTTTACTCACATGAAGCGTTGAGTGCTATCAACAAGGGATTTCAAACTGAGTCCGTATTTCTACATTTGCAGAAGGCTTTTTACACCATATCCCAAGAGCAGCTCGTAATCAAATTGCGTACTTATGGAATATCGTATCAGTTATGCGACTGGATTCGTGATTTCCTGCAGAGAAGTCACAGTTCATAGAAACTAACAGAAGTTATTTCTGGCATTCCCCAAGGTAGTCTATAATACTACCTTGTTTCTTGTCTATATAAACGATTTGGGAGACAATCTGAGCAGCCATCTTAGGTTGTTTCCAGGTAATGCTGTCGTTTATCGTCTAGTAAAATCATAAGTAGATGAAAACCATAGCAAAGATATTTAGATAAAACATCTGTATGGTGCGAAAATTGGCAGTTGACCGTAAATAATGGAAAGTGTGATGTCATCGACATGAGCGCTAAAACAAATCCGTTTAATTTCAGGTACACGATATATGTCATATTTAAAGACAGTAAATTCAACTAAATACTTAGGAATTAAAATTACGAACAACTTAAATTGGAAAGAGCTCACAGAAAATCTCGTGGGGAAGGCGAACCAAAGATTGCGTTTTATTGGCAGAAAGAAGATGTGATAGATATACTAAAGAGACTGCAAACAATCCTGTTGGAAGAACATCCGCAAGTGAGCATTATAGCAGAGGTTGAAAATACCGCTTCAGTTGTAAATTAATTTATTTTCACACGGCCGGTTTCGGACTATTATAAGCCCATCCTCAGGTGACGTAGATGTACTGTGGTCCCCGAGCGCCGCGTGTACCAGGCGCGGTGTGCTGCCTATGAGCGCAGAACCTCTGCTAAAGAGACTGCACACACTACGCTTGTCCATCCTCTTTTGGAGTACTGCTGCGCGGTGTAGGATTCTTATCAGATAGGATTAAGAGAGTACAAAGAGAAAGTTCAAAGAAGAGCAGCACATTTTGTACTATCGAGAAATGGAGTGTCATGGACATGATACAGGATTTGAGTGAAAACATTGAAACAGAGGCGTTTTTTCTGCGGCAGGGTCTTCTCACGAAATTTCAATCATCAGCGTTCTCCTCTGAGAGCGAAAATATTTCTTTGACGCCGACCTACGTAGGAAGAAAAGATCGTCATAATAAAATTACGTAAATCAGAGCTCGCATGGAAAATTTTAAGTGTTCGCTTGTTCTGCGCGCTGCTCAGGAGAGGAATAATAGAGAATTAGTGTAAAGGAGGTTCGATGAACCTTCTGCACTGTTGATGAGCCCTCTCTTAAGTGTGATTTGCAGAGCAGCCATGTAGATCTAGATGCAGATGATGACTTTATAGTCACGCACGTTACTGGGTAAACGGAGGTATCGATTATAAGGGAGAGTTGCCTATACCGTAAAAAGTAAAGCTCCGTATTCTGGTCCCAGAGACAGTCTGCCCCACGTGTGGTATTGTCATCCTCTGCCAAGGGTGTCATTGGATGCGGTAGTGTCAGGGACCGCTGTCCCGGTCGTTGTTGGATTTCTTCATCTTGGAACATCTACTAATTGGTCGAGTAGCTCCTCAGTTTTACCCACATTGTATTGGCTCCTGATTTGTACCACTACTACATTAGTAACTTTGTACTATTTCATGACTTCAGTCGCCGAACGCATCGTGGTGTGCTGCCCTAACCTCCAGGATGGTAAAGTATTCGCTGCTACGGCGTAGGGCTCCAATATATGCTTCGCAGCATCCTGTTCGTTGCAACCATATTTTTCTTTATGGAATAGTAGAGTATAGATGCTTGATTGTGGCGTAGTTTTTCTGCCATACACCAGATTCACGTGTATGAAGTCAGATAGAGCGTTTAGTGTTCTGGTTAGTGTCGTGTGTCGACCCCCAGCTGATCACTTTGTCAACCATAGGCACCGTATTAGTGAGAGCGCTTATCAAATAAAATTGTTTGTGTGACTTTTATTTAGCCATTTTATTTGTCTTGTGATGTTAAGAATGAATAAATCTATTGTTATTTAGAACACAACTCCTCCTTATGTTATGATTAACATTACCTTGCTATTTTTGTTAAAGTCTTGATTACAAAAGAAAGTAGGAAGCTTGCAACTTTTCTCATACTTTTGACACCAAGAGCAGCATCCTAAAGTTGAGGATGGCATTGTTTCAATAAGCTTGTTACTTACTATTTAGGCTATAAGAAATAAAATCTCAAAAGTGGTGCAGTTTACACAGATCTCCTTTGTGTGATTCAGATTCTTTCAGTTGAGTATTTAATTAAAAGTATTGGTTAAAAACAGTCTTGGTTGCAATTTTATTTTTTTTTATTTTTCAACGACGCGTTTCGCCTTATTTAGGCATCTTCAAATAATCTAAATAGAATACAGAGAACAAATACATCTATTTAAGAATCACGATCGCGTTGTGCAGACTTGGATAACCTATAAGCATAGATAAACAGATCACCTATTGAAAATATAAACAGATCACCTATTGAAGCCGGTCGTTGTAGCCGAGCGGTTCTAGGCGCTTCAGTCTGGAACGGCGCGACCACTACGGTCGCAGGTTCGAATCCTGCCTCGGGCATGGATGTGTGTTGTCCTTAGGTTACTTAGGTTTAAGTAGTTCTAAGTTCTAGGCGACTGATGACCTCAGCAGTTAATTCCCATAGTGCTCAGAGCCATTCGAATTATTTTTGAACCTATTGAAAGAGCAAATACCTTAATTTGGTATTTCTTAAGAATCCTTTAGTCAGTGTAGCCAAAGGGCATCGTCGAATATATCACGCCAACATCGCCTTCGTTAAACTCAGTAAAAACTAGAAATATAAAATCGTAAAATTATTACCTTTTCTAGATGGACGCGAGAGGCACCAAGATCTACATAACGCGTTCCCGTTTACAGGAGGGAGTAACAGTAAGACGGGGGCTCAGGTAGTAAGCATATGCGCCACAGCGTCGTGTGCCAGTACTGAAGCCTAATACAGAATCGCCTGAAGAGGTGGCGCTGCGACGCAGCAGTGATTAAAAGTGAGAGATCGTAAACTGGACATACATACCAACTAAAACTTTGTAAATGTAATGCACATAAAACATTGATAAGATGGAATTACTAAGGTCAACACGTGTGATTCACTCATCCTAAAATTTTGACGAAGTAAAATATAAATGAAGGCGGTAAATTTAAAATGAGAAAACAAGGTGTATAATACAACACACAAATGCAGTACATAAACAGAGTTTTCGTATCATATACCACTAGAACGAGAACATTAAAACTGTAATTTCAAATAAAGAGTCCGCCCATTTAACACTTAATACTGCGTCATTCGGAGCTAGAACGTCTAGCAAGAAAACTTTTTTTATAAAATACAAGTAAAATTATTAGGCTTAAAAATACACACCAACGTGGAAGACGGACGCTATGCGGGTAAAATTCCTCCCCCCCCCCTTTTTTTTATAGCTACAGTGAAATGTGTAAAATGCGTCAACATTTAAAGCGACAAACTTGACGCAGTATTGAGTGTTTACCGCCTTCATTTATATTTTACTTCGTCAAAATTTTAGGATAAGTTAAGCACAGGTGTTGGCCCTAGTAATTCCATCTTATCAATGTTTTATGTGCATTACGGTTATAAAGTTTTAGTTGGTATGTATATCCAGTTTACGTTCTCTCACTTCTAATCACTGCTGCGTCGCAGCGCCACCTCTTCAGGTGATTCTGTATTAGGCTTCAGTACTGGCACACGACGCTGTGGCACATTATGCTTACTACCAGAGCCCCCATCTTACTGTTACTCGCTCCTGTAAAGGGGAACGCGTTACGTAGATCTTGGTGCCTCTCGCGTCCATCTAGAAAAGGTAATAATTTTACGATTTTATATTTCTAGTTTTTACTGAGTTTAACGAAGGCGATGTTGGAGTGATATATTCGACGATGCCCTTTGGCTACACTGACTAAAGGATTCTTAAGAAATACCAAATTAAGGTATTTGCTCTTTCAATAGGTGATCTGTTTATACATGCTTATAGGTTATCCAAGTCTGCACAACGCGATCGCGATTCTTAAATAGATGTATTTGTTCTCTGTTTTCTATTTAGATAACCTGAAGATGCCTAAATAAGGCGAAACGCGTCCCTTGAAAAATAAAAAAAACTAAAATTGCAACCAAGACTGTTTTTTAACCAATACTGTTAAGGACTGGTTTGCTGTTATGCCACATATGGACTGGAAGAATTTATATTTAATTAAAAAGTCAACCGTTGTTTTTTAGAGTTTCCACTTTTTTCGCACTTTTTTGCTCTTGCGGCAATTTCGGCCGTATCCTCTCTCTCTTGTGAAGTGCCAAGAGGCGAACGGTTCGTGAAGCGTTGCGCAGCACGCGCGAAGAACGGCCAGACGAGACGAGACCGAGTCCCTGAGAGCCGCCGCCGAAGCCGTCGCCGCCAGCGAACTTGCGCCAGCAGCAGCTGACAAATCGCGCCAGTTTCCGCTGCCTCTGTTCGCTTCCCGACACGTCACGCCGCCGTGCCTCTGGCCTCAGCCCGCGCCGCGACGTGCAGGGCCTTTCCTCGCCATTAAATCCGTTTTATATATCCCCGAAAGTTTTCAACTCCGTCCCGTCACGGGTCCGTATATTCTTATATCACAAGCCATTCTCTCCGCTTTCCGCTGTGGGCTCGAGAAGAAAAAGAGACGTTCTCCCGGCCGTGACAGCGAGTCCACCTTATGGGACGCATTCCTGCCGCCACATTCGCCACGTTTCCACATCTGTGGAGCCGCCCCGCGGCAGCGAAGGAGACGTTTCCTTTGATGTGCGCGCTGCACCGTTGTAGGAACTGGCGCCGGAGGTAAAACAGGTCACAGCTTCACTTAAAGGGCAAGTGCTGCGAAACATTTGGTGTTGTTAACAGCCTGCACTCACGTCCGGCTGGCCAGCAGCACAATCTTAGTCAAATTCATTCCATTTTTTTAGACTTCCAGAAGGCTTTTGACACCGTCCGTCACAAGCGACTTCTAATTAATCTGCGTGCCTATGAGCTACCGTCTCAATTGCGTGACTGGATTAGTGATTGCAATCAGAAAGGCCACAGTTAGTAATAACTGATGGAAAGTCATCGAGTAAAACAAAAGTAATACTTGGCGTTCACCAAGGAAGTATTATAGGCCCTCTGTTGTTTCTGATCTACTTAACGAATTAAGAGACAATCTCAGCAGTTCTCTTAGATTGCTTGCAGATGATGCTGTCATTTATTGTCATGTGAAGCCATCAGATGATGAAAACGAATTGAAGAATAATTAAGACAGGGTATCTGTATGATATAAAAAGAGGCGATTCACTCTATATCACGAAAAGTGTGAATCGACCACAAGAGCAATGAAACGAATCCCCTGAATTTCGGATACTTGATAAATTACGCAAACCTAGATGCTGTAAATTAAATACTGATGGATTACAATTACGAAGAACTTAAACTGGAATGATCACATACGAGGATTGGAACTTTAATAGTGGAAACTATTTATTTACAGCTCGTACATAATGGATACGTGTTTCAAAGTTTTACTGACCTTCAAAGTAGTCACCAGCATTGTGCATAACCCGTTGCCAGCGAAGTGGAAGTCTTAGGATACTCTTAGCAGTGCAAGTTCCACATCGCTGACAACGGGTTAAATGGTTCAAATGGCTCTGAACACTATGCGACTTAACTTATGAGGTCATCACTCGCCTAGAACTTAGAACGAATTTAACCTACCTAACCTAAGGACATCACACACATCCATGCCCGAGGCAGGATTCGAACCTGCGACCGTAGCGGTCGCCCGGTTCCAGACTGTAGCGCCTAGAACCGCACGGCCACTCCGCCGGCGACAACGGGTTATGTACAATGCTGTTGACTACTTTGAAGGTCAGTAAAACTTTGAAACACGTATCTATTTTGTAAGACCTGTAAATAAATAGTTGTCACTATTAACGTTCCAACCCTCGTAGATAATGTTTTGGGGAAAGCAAACCAAAAACTGCCATTCATTGTTAGAATACTTAGAAAATGTAACAGATCTACTAAAGAGATATCTTACACTACGCCTGTCCGATATATTTTAGGATAATAAGGTGCGGCGTGGGATTCGCATCAGATAGAACTGATAGAGGACATCGGAAAAGTTTAAAAAAGGCACCTCGTTTTGTATTATCCGCGAAATAGGGGAGGAAGTTCCACTGATATGATGCACGATCTGGGTTGGTAGTCATTAAAACAAAGGTGTTTTTCGCTGCGGTAGGACCTTCTCATGAAATTTCAATCACCAACTTTCTGCTCAGAGTGTGAAAATATGGGGAGAACTCTCACGGAAAGAGTTACGTGTTCGTTTGTCCCGGGCTGTTCGAGAGTAGAGAACGGTAGAGACGTAGCTTAAAAGTGTTTCGGTGAACACACTGCCAGGCATTTAACTGTGATTCCAGAGTAACCATGTTGATGCAAATAAATGCAAATATAGAGGTCCTACGCATTGATTTCTTTCTTTCTAGAAGCAGGAGTACAATAAATTGCCTAAGGAAATTAAAGAGACAAATAAAATCCAAATATTTAAAAAGACAGTTAAAGAATACCTCTTAAATAATTCATATTGCAAACTCAATGGTTATTTAGATAAAAAAGAGTTGTTGTTGTTGTTGTTGTTTTGGTCTTCAGTCAAAAGACTGGTTTGCTGCAGCTTTTCACGGTAGTCTATCCTGTGCAAGCCTCTTCATTTCCAAATAACTACTGGAACGAGCGAGGGGCAGAGTGAAAAGCACAGTGGGTCTCAAACGGCAGAACGATGGTTCAAAACAGCGTCCGGCATCTAGATTTAGGTTTTCCGTGATTTTCCTGAATCGCTCCAGGCAAATGTCGGGATATTTTCTTTGAAAAGGCACGGCCGATTTCCTTTCCCACCCTTCACACAGTCTGAACCTATGCTCCGTATCTAATGACCTCGATGTCGATTGGACGTTAAACCCAATCTTCCTTCTTCTTTCCTTCCAAATAACTACTGGAACCAACGTCCTTCTGCATCTGCTTGGTGTATTCATTTCTTGGTCTCAGTCTACGACTTTTAACCCCTCCCGCCGCCAAATTTTCCTCCGACACAAAATTGCTAATCCTTTGATGTCTGAGAATGTATCCTACCAAGGCGCCACAAATTTCTTTCTCCGCAATTCTTTTCAGTACCTCCTCGTTAGTTACGCGATCTAACCATACAATCTTCAGCATTCTTCTGCAGCACCTCATTTAAAAACTTCTATTCGCTTCTTGTCTAAATACTTTATTACTCGTTTTTCTCTTGCACACATGACTATACACCAGACACATACCGTCAGAAAAGACTTCATCTACATCTACATCCATACTCCGCAAGCCACCTGACGGTGTGTGGCGGAGGGTACTTTGAGTACCTCTATCGGTTCTCCCTTCTATTCCAGTCTCTTATTGTTCGTGGAAAGAAAGATTTTCGGTATGTCTCTGTGTGGGCTCTAATCTGATTTTATCCTCATGGTCTCTTCACGAGATATACGTAGGTGGAAGCAATATACTGCCTGACTCCTCGGTGGAGGTGTGTTATCGAAACTTCAACACGGTCTAAGGCGCTGCAGTCATGGACTGTGCGACTAGTCCCGTCGGAGGTTCGAGTCCTCCCTTGGGCATGGGTGTGTGTGTTTGCCCTTAGGATAATTTAGGTTAAGTAGTGTATAAGCTTAGGGACTGATGACCATAGCAGTTAAGTCCCATAAGATTTCACATACATTTGAACATTTTTGAAACTTCAACAAAAGCCCGTACCGAGTTACTGAGCGTCTCTCTTGCAGAGTCTTCCACTGGAGTTTATCTGTCATCTCCGTAACGCTTTCGCGATTACTAAATGATCCTGTAACGAAGCGCGCTGCTCTCCGCTGGATTTTCTTTATCTCTTCTATCAACCCTATCTGGGACGAATCCCACACCGGTGAGCAGTATTCAAGCAGTGGACGAACAAGTGTACTGTAACCTACTTCCTTTGTTTTCGTGTTGCATTTCCTTAGGATTCTTACAATGAATCTCAGTCTGGCATCTGCTTTACCAACGATTAATTTTATATGGCCATTCCATTTCAAATCACTTCTAATGCCCACTCCCAGATAGTTTATGAAATTAACTGCCTCCAGTTGCTGACCTCATATATTGTAGCTAAATATGAAGGATCTTTCTTTCTATGTATTCGCAGCACATTATACTTGTCTACATTGAGATTCAATTGCCATTCCCTGCACCATGCGTCAATTCGTTGCAGATCCTCCTGCATTTCAGTACAATTTTCCATTGTTACAACCTCTCGATACACCACAGCATCATCTGCAAAAAGTCTCAGTGAACTTCCGATGTCATCCACAAGGTCATTTATGTATATTGTGAATAGCAACAGTCCTACGACGCTCCCCTGTGGCACACCTGAAATCACTCTTACTTCGGAAGACTTCTCTCCATTGAGAATGACATGCTGCGTTCTGTTATCTAGGAACTCTTCAATCCAATCACACAACTGGACTGATAGTCCATATGATCTTACTTTGTTCATTAAACGACTGTGGGGAACTGTATTAAACGCCTTGCGTCATCTATCTGGGAACCCGTGTCTATGGCCCTCTGGGTCTCGTGGATGAATAGCATGAGCTTGGTTTCACACGATCGTCTTTTTCGAAACCCATGCTGATTCCTACAGAGTAGATTTCTAGTCTCCAGAAAAGTCATTATACTCGAACATAACACGTGCTCCAAAATTCTACGACTGATCGACGTTAGAGATATATAGTTCTGGACATCTGTTCGATGTCCCTTCTTGAAAGCGGGGCTGACCTGTGCCCTTTTCCAATCCTTTGGAACGTTACGCTCTTCTAGAGACCTACGGTACACCGCTGCAAGAAGGGGGGCATTCGTAAAATCGAACTAGTATCCCATCAGGTCCAACGGCCTTTCCTCTTTTGAGCGATTTTAATTGTTTTTCTATCCCTCTGTCGTCTATTCCGATATCTACCACTTTGTCATCTGTGTGACAATCTACAGAAGGAACTACAGTAAAGTCTACCTCTGTGAAACAGCTTTGGAAAAAGACATTTAGTATTTCGTCCTTTAGTTTGTCATCCTCTGTTTCAGTACCATTTTGGTCACAGAGTGTCTGGACATTTTGTTTTGATCCACCTACCACTTTGAAATAAGACCAAAATTTCTTAGGATATTCTGCCAAGTCAGTACATGGAACTTTACTTTCGAATTCATTGAACGCCTCTCTGATAGCCCTCCTCACACTACATTTCGCTTCGCGTAATTTTTGTTTGTCTGCAAGGCTTTGGCTATGTTTATGTTTGCTGTGAAGTTCCCTTTGCTTCCGCAGCAGTTTTCTAACTCGGTTGTTGTACCACGGTGGCTCTTTTCCATATTTTCCTAACACTTCACTGTGAATTCGACGTTAACAAACGTCTCTTCTTCAGAAAGGCATTTCTTTCCATTGTCAGTCCACATTTTATATCCTCTCTTCTTCGGCCATCATCAGTTACTCATATTTTGCTGCCAAAATAACAAGAAACTCATCTGCTTCTTTAAGTGCCTCGTTTCCTAATCTAATTCCCTCAGCATCATCTGATTTAATTCGATTACATTCCATTATCCTTGTTTTACTTCTGTGGATATTGATCTTACATTCTCCTTTCAAGGCAGTGTCCATTCCTTTCAGCCACTCTGTAAAGTTTATTTACTGTCTCTGATAGAATTACAATATCATCGGCAAACCTCAAAGTTTTTATTTATTCTCCTGGGACTTTAATTCCCATTCCAAAATTTATGGTTCAAATGGCTCTGATTACTATGGGACTTAACATCTGTGGTCATCAGTCCCCTAGAACATAGAACTACTTAAATCTAACTAACCTAAGGACACCACACACATCCATGCCCGAGGCAGGATTCGAACCTGCGACCGTAGCAGTCCCGCGGTTCCGGACTGAGCGCCTAGAACCGCTAGACCACCACGGCCGGCCTCCAAAATTTATTTTTGGTTTTCTTTAGTGTTTGCTCAGTGTGCAGACTGAATAGCATCGGCTAGACCCATGTATCACTCCATTATCAACCACTGCTTCCCTTTCATGCCCCTCGACGCTTATAACTGCTGCCTGGTTTCTGTACAAATTGTAAGATTGCATTCCATGCCCTGCATTTTATCCCTGCTACTTTCAGAAGTTCGAAGAGAGTACTCCAGTCAACACTGTAAAAAGCTATCTCTAAGCCTGCTAATGCTATAAACCTATGTTTGCCTTTTCTTACCCTCTCTTCTAATAGAAGCCATAGGGTCAGTACTGCCTCACGTGTTCCGACATCTCTGTAGAATCCAATCATATGTTCCCCGAGGTAGGCTTCCACCAGTTTTTCACACAGTAAGGAATGCTAATAACTCACGTTATTTAATAGTAAACAGCTGTCGTTCTGCAGTAAAGTGGCATACTTTAAAGTAACCTTCTGCAAAATCCCATGACCAGGCTCTCTGATGGATTATCCTAATCTCTTTCTGTTCAACTTAAGGAGGAAAGGACGGAAGTAACTTTCGCAGATGCGTCACTGCCAAGTCCTATAGCTCGATGAAACGTTGACCATACATACAGATTACTGCTACAGCGCAGTACAGGTAATAACAGAAAGAAATACGCATGAGTCGAACACAAATAACACGTTTACTCAAAGAGAATAATGACACTGAAATTACAGCATTTTTTGATGGTCTCTTGGACATAACAGAAGATGGAACATGGTTCTTTATAGGTTGTGTGATGAACACGGGCGGCATTGCTTGCTCTTCGACGTGCTTCAACGCTGGCTACAAGGTTGGTAACTATTTCTTGTGGTAGGGAATTCCAGTTTTCGGCCAGAGCGTTTGGCAACTATTGGATGGTCGTTGGTGGATGCGGACGTGCTGCAGTACTTATCCCCAATGAATCTCATACGTGCTCGATGGAACTGAAGACGGGGGAATGGGATGGCCATTCCATGCACTGAACATTCTTTCGTTCCAAGAGCTCCTCTGCCTACACTATTCGATAACGTTGTGCATTGTAACCCTTAAAACTTTAGCGTAGCTGCCTCTGGATCCCGGGATCCCGGGTTCTATTCCCGACCGGGTTGGGGATTTTCTCTGGCCGGGGGCTGGGTATTTGTTGTTGTCCTCATCATGCCATCATCATTCATGGAAGTCGACAGATTGGACTGTGTACATATTGGGAATGTGTACGGGCACTGATGACCGCGCAGTTGAGCGCCCCATAAACCAAACGTCATCATCACCCTTAAAACTGAAGGCTGATAGGATGCACATGAGGACGGGGTCGAGTGTCACAAACACGTTGGGTGGTGAGCGTACGATTTTCAAAGATCTGGACGTCAATACACCCCTGCAGCAGTACGCCTCCCAGCAACATAGGAGCTGGATCACCAAAACGATTATTTTACGCAGTATTCCTGGCTGCCTTACGAGTTGCCATCCTCCAACATTTGAACTGATTTGCTCCACCAATTACAGCGTAGCGTATAGTTTAATGATGATGTTCAATGTGAATTTATCTCAGCTGTGCTGGAGTACCCTCATATGGCTGAAAGGAATGGATACTGCCTTGAAAGGAGAATGTAAGATGAATATCCACAAAAGCTAAACAAGGATAACGGAACGTAATCGAATGAAATCAGGATGTTGCGTTTCCAGTTTTCTGTCTGTTTTACTTACTGCGTCTGCCATCTTACATGATGAAATATGGTGTCTCCTAGGAGTCTTTTCTGCCACCGTGTCTCAATAAAATTTCTCGCTGCGTTATTTAGAATTCCGCTGCTTGAAAAAAGAAATATATTGAGGTAACGTATCTCAACGTGTACAAGTACCCGGACTATATTCAACAAGTATTTGAGAATGAGAGCAGTAAATGACTTGCAATAAACTTTACTCACAGATTCAAATCTTTCTAGAATTTTTCGCCGCTGACACTATCCCCCTCTCCTTCCCCCTTACGGGAAAAGATTATTGGCCACTAGATTTTCGCTGTTCATACAGTGAAACTCCAGCAGTAGGCATGACGTTTTAAATTTGTAAGTCGGCGTTCGATTAATTGAAAATTGTGGTGCTGGATTACTAGCATTTAATAACTGACCAAGATAGTTATACTCGCAAAAATTTCCGTGAGACATGATGGCAGTGTCAAAATTTTGTGCAAGGTCTAGGTTGGAACATATGATTTGAACAGAGGTTCTCCAATACCCCACTAGAATGAAGTCTACAATATGACTCGGTGCGTCACAATGTTCCTTAAGAAAAATGCTGTAAGTAAAGCTATGGAAGTGGATAAGCATTACTATGTAACCTCGTATTACTTCGGGACATGATATGTAACTAGCCGGCCGGTGTGGCCGTGCGGTTCTAGGCGCTTCAGTCTGGAACCGCGTGACCGCTCCGGTCGCAGGTTCGAATCCTGCGTCGGGCATGGATGTGTGTGATGTCCTTAGGTTAGTTAGGTTTAAGTAGTTCTAAGTTCTAGGGGACTGACGACCACAGGTTAAGTCCCATAGTGCTCAGAGCCATTTGAACCATTTTTGAATATCTAACTCATTACTGATCCAACCCTATTGAGTTAGTTACAGATACTACATAGCGATAAGCTATTTAACTATGAAGCTGCGATCATTGATCCACCAGTGAGACAGAGGTAGCAATTAAACTTTATTGCCTTAATGTGTGACGGCAGAGTTTATACACCTGGAAGGTCGAGTTGTGGCTAGAAAATGCAAACAGCGCGTGTGTTGGTGAAGAATTTGGGCTGGGGCTGATAATGTCGATCAGTAGTTTTCGTAAAGGCGTGGAAAAATAATATCTGGAATTAGAAAGCCTCTCGTAAGGTCAGATGAATTTTGAAAATTAATCTTCTTATTTATCAGAAATCGAAAGTTTACAATTACTGTACGCTGTATGTGCTACTTATGACACTTTGTAATGCGAAACCAGTCCGTTTTCGAGAGTTACAGAGCGAGAAATCGAGAGGTATTATGTTGCTAATTATTAGGAACTTGAAAGAAATCAGTGGAAGATGTGACTGTAATGAAAATGAAATTGTAGGAGCGGATAGTTTACGGAACTGTAAGTTCTTTGGCAGATTACAGGAGACTGGAAAACACCGAGGCTCCGTCATAATGTAAGGTACATAAATTGCATGTAATAACAGCATTTATGGCTGTAGCGAAATTCCTCAATGCGTGGGAAAAGAGGCCGTTATGGAGCAGCGGATGTCAAGTAGCCGACGTTCTGGACGCGAGTTCCTATCCTCGATTTGTTTCTCAGGACATCCTCCACAACCACTGGAAGTTAGTCGTAACATTCCAGTCACACACTGTATATTATAAATAAGGCATCAGGAATCATTGCGTCTGCTAGTGGCAGATATTTCTGATGCCTTATATATACCTAGAGCATTAATTAATTTCTCTGTAACAAACTCTTATTAGGAACAGATTGTCATATTGAAAGGCCACAGACCCAAATTTTTGGAAAAATACAAAATTGGTACTAACCGCTTAGCTAGTCAACACGAATCGGATTACGGTTGCGTTACAAGTCCTTATTTCAGTGATATTCTGTGAACACAATATAACGCAATCTCCAAATTAATAACTTTTTTCCACTTCTTATAGAAGACGTGCTCTGCACACCTTCTGAATAAAAAAAAAAAAAGAAAAAAAAACTAGGTACGATATATCGAGTCTTCCAGAGTCTATCTAGAGGGCTGAAAATTAATATATATTGTCAATGTTATTTGATAACTCGAGTTAGGGCGTAAATGACTCCCCACAATATAGTAATATACTGAATGAGTTTGTTGTGTTGAAATACCTCAAAAACTACGAATCGGATTAAAAAACGGAAAAATATGTGTTCAGTATTCTTAAAAACGCTATCCTGCGTTACCAGTGTTACACCCCCCTGCCACACATGCAGGAAGGGGAGTGGGAGGTACCTTTCAAGGGTCATCCCAGTTTTATTTTAAAGTCGATTACTCGGTGGAAAATACGTAACGTCTGTACGTACGACGTTTGCCACTCCGTTATAGGTGGCGCTGTAATCGACAAATAATACAATTGATTTTGAAAATGGTGTTACGTCGAGAAAAGTGCATTTGGATGAAAATCATAGTCAGACGTATATGGCAAACGACTCAGTGTTTTTCAGTTTTGAAGTTCTCAATCATTCAATATTTTTTAACTTGGACTCATTGCGTGCGTATCGTTCCTCATTTAATAAATACCTTCCTTCATAGCCTGACAGCGTTATTGGTTATAATGCGGTCTATAGAAGAGTAAAGTGAAATGGTTTACATTTGTGGAGAAAATGGCGGGAACGTCGATAATACTGTAGCCATTTATGCTTAACGTTTTCCAAGCCGGTTTTTGTCTAGTTCTCCAACGAAGAAGCTGTACAGCCACGGAAGAGGAACCGTCGAAGAACTGTTTCTGGAGACAATAATGAAGTTGCTGTATTGGGAGTAATGAATCATTAGCTCTCTGCCACCATATCGTCAATCGTGTCACGTAGTCACGCTACGGGTAGCCGAATTTTGAAACGTATAAAATATCATGAGTTTCATATTTCCCTCCACCAGGAACTTCATGGTAATGATTTCTAGAACAGAGTGGATTTTTGCGAGATTGATCACATCAGCAAATGAAGAGAGACCCTAGTTTCTTTCCTCTAGTATTGCTTTCAGGTAAGTCGATCTTCACAAACCACTCTACGTTTAAATTTCCTTTACTTTACTTTTATGGGCACAAACTTTTTGTCAACAGATTACCGGTTTCGGTCTATAATGACCATCTTCAGATCTGTTTTATAAAAACAATGAGCAGTGCTGCTGACAAGACGACTTGTGGATATGCTGTTACTTACATATATTTGACGGTGCTGGTGCTGATTTTGCATTTAACATTTGACTATGGCTGCAGTACATGAGGACATTGTTTTTATAAAACAGATCTGAAGATCGTCATTTTAGACTGAAACCGGTAATCTTTTGACAAAATGTTTGTGACCATAGACGTAGAGTAAAGGAAATTTATTCTATATTCGGGTCACTGTTCTATTTGCGACAATGTCGCAGCTTGTGACACGATACGTTTAACCGACACAACATGCCTTTTTGGGATGTGGATAACTCGTAACGGCTATGCCAAGTTGAACATCAGCGCCCATGGAATGTGAAAGTTTGGTGTGGAATAATTTTTCCATTTTTTACGTATGTTATCTTAATCCTAGAGCACTGAAGGGGGAAAATGTTACTAAACCATCGTAAATTTTACTACGGCTTATTCAAAGGAAGCCATGACTTACAGCTTATGGTTCAAATGGCTCTGAGCACTATGGGACTTAACTTCTGAGGTCATCAGTCCCCTAAAACTTAGAACTACTTAAACCTAACTAAGGACTTCACACACATCCATGCCCGAGGCAGGATTCGAACCTGCGACCGTAGCGGTCGCGTGGTTTCAGACTGTAGCGCCTAGAACCGCTCGGCCACACCGGCCGGCACAGCTTATACACTAGTTAATTATAATTATAAGATCTCCTTTGGTATGTCACATACAAAATAAGTACAAAATGTGCTGTTTTACATGTCATACTAACAATACCAGGTTGGTGGGATCCGCGAATTGTTACCAACTGCTATCGTAAATTTTAAGTGGATTTAGTAATCTAGTGTACAACGGTGATAAATATCGAACATTCTTGGAGATCGAACTTGCGTTAATGCTGGCAGACCTTCCCTTGCACTAGCTGCAAACAATGAGTGTACAATATGATGGGTGTCCAGCACATTATTCTGTGGCAGCACACCAAGTATTAGAGCGCATGTACAGTTGTCGGTAGGCGGGAAGAGGCGGAGCCGTATCTTGGCCTGCAAGATAGCCAAATGTTAATAGTCTGAGTTTTATGGGGTTACCTGAAGAGTAAAACCTATAATGACTTGCCAACAACGCGGGGGAACACTATTCAGCGTATCAACAATGCATGTCAGCTGATTGCATCAGAAGCACTTCTCAGTTCTGTCGAATTATTCCATATGTGAACAAGTAAGTGTATCGAAGTGAGCGGCGATATTTTTGAGTTCTAACTGTGAAATAATACTTACAAACAAACACCCCGTCGGTGAGAGGACACATCGGAATCATATTTTTTCACAGTTACTGAAAACGTCTGGTTTTACTTTTTTGATCCAATGCATTATTCTCGATATAATATCGTTTTTGAACGCAATTTTGTTTTTCTTCAATTATAGCGCCATCTATCGTACAACGAAAAAAGTGTTACGTACGAAAGCTACGTACTTTTTTACCGTAGAATCCTAATGTACTATGAAAATCTCATGTTCCTATTTTAGATGTCAAAGTAGCTCCGCCCCCCCCCCCCCAACCCCCCCCCCTTCCGCCCCCTCAGTTTTCAAAACATTGAACACGTATTTTTCCGTTTTTTAATCCTGTGGTTAGTTTGTGAGATATTTCGTTGTCTCAAAATAAAAAAAAAATCACTGTGTATATTGTCGATGTTATTTGACAACTCGAGTTGGCGGCTGAATGACATCCTCAATGTCGTTGTTAACTCCATGAAGTGAACAAGCGTTTCCATGATAAATGTCTATTACAAGTGTACCATTCTGACAATTTCGATCAGCTGCAGTGATTCTGTACTCCGTAGCATTTTCATACGTGCAGCCAGATCCAGATCGTTGTCCGATCAGGGAGGTTGTTGGCATTTAGAGGAATGGATTTACGGGAGCGACACGCTTTAGAAAGCGGTGTTGTGCGTGTGGGATTGGAACAGGAGGTCATGTCGCGAGAGCACTCAGGTGATTACACGACGGCTGTGTGGCGGTGGCCGCGGGTCGCTTTAATGCGAATGGGCGAGCGCCGGCCGGAACAAACGCCGCGCGACATTTGTGCGACAGCAGCAGGCGCGACGTAGCGCCGGGCAGCGAGCGGCTGCAATGTCCCCAGAGAGGGGTGCGCTCAAGCGGATTGCGCCGCACTCGTAAGCGGCAAGTGCCACAGCTCAACGTACCGGCAAACTCCTTATTAAAGGCCTCTCACGCCCACTCCACGTACAACATTAGCATATTTCCTGCTCCACATACAACATTTGCATATTTCTTACACTTGAAGAGCGGAAAAGGATACGTTCTGACAAGGGGACCTTATGGTCTTTGAAATTCAGTTCGGGAATAGACTTCGCAGATTAGTAGTATACATCAAGGGGGTCCACCTTTAAAATCTGTAAAGCGCACTATCCAAAAGGTTCCGAGAAAAGGCTATACAATCTCATACGCAGCTCGTACACCGGTCAGTTGAGACACCATGGCAGTACAGCGAGATGGGTACGCCTGTAGCGGAGTGGCTCGTAGCGTGTGCGATCTAGGTTCGAGCTATCCTTCAGATCGCTTTTTTTTTTAAATTATAACAACTTTTAAATAAAGATAATGACGTAAATATTACCAATTAAATCATAAAGAATTCTGCTTTATTTATCAAACGACTGTCATAGCTAGTTATCATAAAATGTGAATTCCAGTTAATATCTTCTTTTCAAAAAGTTGAATCATTTCAAAACCATTTTAGGGGAGGTAAATTAAAGCTTTAATTACCACTGTAACGCTTTTCCTTCCAGAAAATTCAACTTAAATGTCATCACATTAAACAAACTGCAAAACGATTTAGAAAAAAATATCTGAATGTTGCGAAAAGTGGCAGTTGACCCTAAATAACGAAATCTGTGAGCTCATCCACATGAGTGCTAAAAGCAACTCGTAAAACTTCGCTTACACGATAAATCACTCTAATCTAAAAACCGTAAATTCAACTATATACCCACGTATTTCAATTACGAACAACTTAAATCACAGAAAATGTTGTGGGGAAGGCTAACCAAAGACTGCGTTTTATTGACAGCACACTTAGAAAATGTAACAGACCTACTAAGGAGACTGCCTACACTGCGCTTGTCCGTCCTCTTTTAGAATACTGCTGCACGGTGTGGGATCCTTATCAGATGGGACTGAAGGAGTACATTGAAAAAGTTCAAAGAAAGGCAGCACGTTTTGTATTATCGCGAAATATGGGAGAGAGTGTCACAGAAATGATGCAGGATTTGGGTTGGAAATCATTAAACGAAAGGCGTTTTTCGTTGCGACGGAATCTACTCACGAAATTCCAATCACCAACTTTCTCCTCCGAATGGGAAAATATTTTGTTGACACCGAACTACATAGGGAGAAAAGGATCACCACGATAAAATAAGGGAAATCAGAGCTCGTACGGAAAGATGTATGTGTTCATTCTTTCCGCGCGCTACAGGAGATTGGAATAATAAAGAATAGTGATGGTGGTTCAATGAACCCTCTGCCAGGCACTTAAATGTGATTTACGGAGTATCCATGTAGATTTAGATGTAGACATATTGACGTAGTCGTGTTTAATTTCTACGCCTGCCTCATTCAGATGTCAATCATGGCAGCATCATGGTAATGACTTACGGCTCTGCAAACCTTGGATCATTAATGATATATCTGTTCGTTAGCCGACTCTACCGCCGATTCTTGTTAGCGCATTTTATATATTATGAATGAAAATCACACGACAGTGGTGCTATATTCTACAGTCTTCATTATTTAATGAATTAGTTTTGCGCTGTTTAGCCGTCACAGTGATCTCTGTCTAAACGTGTTGTCAGACTAGTGCTTTCTGAGCATGCTGGCTAACGATACTCGTACACGACTTGCTATTACGGCCACGATCTATCTTTGGAACGTAAAAGAAGATACTTTCCGATTTTGTATCCGCAAGAGCCGATTACTTCAGGTGTTCTGTATTTCTGTAAGAGAACAAAATATACTATTCTATCAACTGAATCATATCTTCTACATATATCTTTTCTATACACGTCTCATTTCAGAGATATGAGTGATGGGCATTGTACCTGTGTCATGCAATTCGGTGAAAACACGAGTCCTGAATCTGGTACTCTGCGTCTAGGAAATAGTTACCGTATTCTACACAAGCATTAGGAGCGTTACCACTACAAAACCTGCACGAAAATACGATCCTGGTATACTCAGCATTTGTAAACACTTGCGGCGTGCTTAACACGTTCGCTGCCGTCGGCGCACCAGCGCGCCCGGCCGGTACTGGTACACATGCCGTGGACGCGCCTGCGCTGCGAGAGACACAGCTGTTGCGAGGCTCCACGGGTTAGTCGGTCATAGCCATTCGGTGTGGTTTATTCTGCACACACTCTAAGAACGTATTGTTTTCAATTTTCACGGGTACGGTTCACGTTTCTTCCCTACAGTTTTTCTCTGTTGTGGCACTGAAAATGGGAAACAATCATGACACGGCGGGCCCTTCAGAACCTAAAAACGTAAAATACGGGACACAATAAACGTACAAACACTTAACGGGTGCGAAATTATTACGAATATTAGAAGAAAGCGATTCGGAAACGGAATTGGCCAGTGAGGAGGACTGGTGGGAATCCAGTGAAGAGTCGGACGGAGCTGAGTTTGCTTTAGATGAGACAGTAGAAATGGCTGTGAATCCAAGCGACAGGGAAAGAGCAGGAGTGATAACAAGTGGTAACGTAGCTGATTGTGTTGGATTGGAAAGAGAGTCAGTTGGAATGGTACATTACCCGTTTATAAAAAATGGACTGCTAACTCAACTAACGGGAAACACTCTTTTAGATTATTTTCGTCTTTTGCTGACGGACGAATTTCTATTGTAAAATGTAAAAGCAAGAAATTGAAACGTAATTGAGTTATTCCTTTATGTGGGAACCAAAGAACAATCACGAATAAATGCTTGGAAAGATGTGACGGTTGGCGAATTGTTAGTATTCCTGGGAGTTTTCCTGCACATGACAAATGTAAAGATGAGGAAGTTGCAGGACTATTGGAAAAAAGGACCCTTTATTTCACGTGAGAGGAATTTCCGATAGTATTTCACGAAATCATTTTCTTCTAATACCACGTCCATTGCATTTTTCTGAAAATCCGAAACAGGGCGAACCAAAACCATCCGAAAGGTTGTATAAAATACGTCCAGTCATCGACTTTTTCAATGAAAGTATGTGCCAAATGTACTACCCTGGACTGGAACTGTCACTGGACGAATCAATGATCCTTTGTAGTGGAAGATTACTTTGCCGCCAATACATCAAAAATAAAAAGCACAAATGTGGTATAAAGCTATATATTTTGACAACTCCCACTGGAATGATCCTAGAATTTGCCGTATAGACCGGGATGCTGGACGATTTAGGAGGAAGAGACCACGCGCAAAAAATTGTTCTTCATTTACTGGCTGAAAAGTTGAATGCTGGTCACCACGTGTACATGGTCAATTACTATAATAGCCTCGAATTGGGTAAGTTGCTCCTGGATAAGAAGAGGCACTGCACGGGAACTCTGAGGGCGAATGGGAAGGATACACGCAAAGAAATACAGAAGGCAAAATTACGAAAAGGTGAAGCCCTTGCCAGCCGAAGACAAAGAACAGATTGTCCAACTAAAGCAGGGTGTTGTTCACCACCTCTAAAAGCAGATAGCACTTTCACTGTTCTTTCGTTTTTCGACAGCTATCTGTAGGTACTATTCTTGAACTTTGTATTTATTTTATTTGTTTGTGTGTAATCGGTAAAGTTCTTGATTGTATCTTTTCTGAGATTTGACATGTTGTTGTTGTTGTTGTGGTCTTCAGTCCTGAGACTGGTTTGATGCAGCTCTCCATGCTACTCTATCCTGTGCAAGCTTCTTCATCTCCCAGTATCTACTGCAACCTACATCCTTCTGAACCTGCTTAGTGTATTCATCTCTTGGTCTCCCTCTACGATTTTTATCCTCCACACTGCCCTCCAATGCTAAATTTGTGATCCCTTGATGCCTCAAAACATGTCCTACCAACCGATCCCTTCTTCTAGTCAAGTTGTGCCACAAACTTCTCTTCTCCCCAATCCTATTCAATACCTCCTCATTAGTTACGTGATCTACCCACCCTATCTTCAGCATTCTTCTGTAGCATATTTGACATATATTGTATTTAAGAAGTTTCTTCAAGATCTTGTGTTTGTTTTTGAATGCTGTTTCTACTATATTTTTTGTTCAATAATTATGTCGTTTGTCAGCAGGAATATAAAATAAAAATGTAGTACTCTAAACTGCCACAATTTTCAGTAAAAATAAACGAGACGCACTAATGCGTCCATGGCCACCCGCTACAGAAGTGCCTGATATGCCACTGACGCCTTAGTGCGTCCCAAAAAATTTTGGTTCACGAGAGTAAATTTTATCTTTCACTTACAAAATAAATACATTTTATATGATTTTAGCAATACAGTTTGAGATTATATTAAAAAATAGTTGGTTACGTAGCTACGCAAGGCCAATTACAGTGGCAGCGAAAGAGTTAAACGATGCACTAGAATTGGCCAACAACTCACAATACAATAACAGCTGAAATATTCAGTTACTTAAAGTGAACCACAGCTTCACACCTTGAGCTTAAAAAAATAAAGAACAGTCGATAAATAAACCCGTAGGGGCTGGAACAGCAAAATGCAGAACGAAAACTTACCTCTGTAACGACCAGTATCTATGTAGCAAATAAAATTTCACACACGTTGTATGGTATGTTCTGTTCGAAATAGTCGATACCGCCACCTACAATATTTAATATTCGTCCTGAAACAGCCGGTATACAGTGTGGCCCAGGAGGAAAAGTCAGTATCCAGGGATATGACAGAAACGATCATTCGAAGCAAAAAAGTCTAGTAAACATGCGCTCCAAAATGCATACTTCAAGAGCTACGGGCACTTATTCAGTTGAAGATATGTCTCCCACGGTATCGGAAATGAACAAGTGCTCAGAGCTTTTAACGTATGCATGTCAGAGCCCGTGTTGACTAGAATTTCTTGCTTCGAATTATCGTTCCTGTCATGTCCGTGAATATTGACCACTCTTCCTGGAATACCTTATGTATGTCTACGCACAGTGTTGGTGAAAATGTGGCATTGTGAAACCTACCGATAGTTGATAATCAACATGTATATTAGATGTTTTCATTGCAAGGTATATGTATCAAAGGCTGGAACATTTCTTTAATTTTTAATTTTTGGCTTGAAGATGTCTGCTCGTAACTTTGACTATTGCCTGATCACAATGTAACTTTACGGTTGTTAAAATTTCTCTCTGATGCAGACATCTTTAGAGCTATCGACACCTAGGTCAATGTATCAAAAAATACTTGCAACCGATTGCCTGTGTTATTTCTCCGTTGGAAAAAGATGAAGATGTCTTTTATCTTGGTGTTGCTGTCACAGTACTCTTGAAGTAATTATCAGTACACTTTATTAGTAATTTATTTGTTTGCTTTTTTGCATTGTACATAAAGAAAAATGCTTAAGTCATCTCTTAATAATTTACGAGATATTGTAGCTGTAAGTATGCTGTTTAGGTTTTTATGTTGGTAACGCCACGTAGCGATCTGTATGAAAATCACTGACTGTGCTGTGTGCAGTCTGTGGCTGGTTTGCATTATTGGAATATTCTAGTGTTGGGCAGTTGGATGTGAACAGCGCGTATCGCTGCACAGTTGGATGTGAGCCGCCAGCAGTGGTGGATGTGGGAAGAGAGATGGCTGAATTTTGAGATAGGACGATCTGGACGTGCGTCCATCAGAAAGAGTAAATTTGTAATATTGGATATCATGAACTGATATATATATGATGACCTTTGAACACTATTAAGGTAAATACATTGTTTGTTCTCTATCAAAATCTTTCATTTGCTAACTATGCCTATCAGTTAGCAGTTAACTAGTTAGTGCCTTCAGTAGTTAGAATCTTTTATTTAGCTGGCAGTATTGGCGCTCGCTGTAGTTCGAGTAACGGAGATTTTTGTGAGGTAAGTGATTCATGAAAGGTATAGGTTATTGTTAGTCAGGGCCATTCTTTTGTAGGGATTATTGAAAGTCAGATTGCGTTGCGCTAAAAATATTGTGTGTCAATTTAGTGTTGATCAGAATAAGTAAAGAGAGAAATGTCTGAGTACGTTCGGTTCTGCTCAGCTGATTGAAAATCAAATAATGTAAGAGGTTTATCAGCACAGCAATTCATTAACTTTTCTAAGGGGACGTTTCATAGCCTAAGAAGTTAATACCAGATTAATAATTTACATAATGTTCCAACAGCTCTTCTAGAAAACATAGGTTAGAAACAGTAGGTAACAAGCCGCATCCAGAGGTAGGTTGGGGGTTGGTTGGGTTGTTTGGGGGAAGAGACCAAACAGCGAGGTCATCGGTCTCATCGGCTTAGGGAAGGATGGGGAAGGAAGTCGGCCGTGCCCTTTCAAAGGAACCATCCCGGCATTTGCCTGGAGCGATTTAGGGAAATCACGGAAAACCTAAATCCGCAAAATAAGAAAGGAAGGAGGAAGGAATAAAGAGGGGAAGAAAGATCAGGCTATAACGCCCCGTCGACAAAGAGCTTATTAGAATCGGAGGGCAAGCTCGAATTTTTTGAAGGATGGGGAGAGAGAGGGTGGTGGCCTTTCGAAGGATCCGGTATTTTATCGTCAATTGTTGTTAACTTTCACTAACAGTACCTTTCTTTTAATGGATACTGCTGCTTGAGAAACGTCTAGAGCCTCAAACTATCTTTTAGCACAGTCTTAGCTGTACCACCATGTGTACACTGAGAGAACGGGTACTTGTTTTGTGGAGCGATTCGGAAAAAATCATGGAAAACTTAAATCTGGATCGCCGGACGCGCGTTTGTATCGTCGTCCTGTCGAATGTTACTCACTAAGGTTTGTTTCTGCCATCGACATTTGTAACATGTTCCGTTTCTATACTCATAAAGTGATCAGAATATTATATTTGCGTAGGCTTCCGCAGCCAGAGTCAGTCGACATAAAAGTTTTGTGGGTTTGGTACCGCGTCATAATGTAAAAACTGCTGCTGCTATAGAAAAGCCAACGTTTTGGCCACGATTGAAGCGGCATTCTTCTAGGTCTTCTTTACATTATGACGCGGTACCAAACCCAGAAAACTTTTATGTCGACTGATCAGAATACTATACAGAAGAAAGGTTTGTCTTGTTCCGATATTACGTTTACTGACGAAATACTCATCGATATCAGGATAAGGCATCCGATGACAATGAGTCAATAGGCAGTGTTTCAAGATCTCACTATTATAGACCTCAGTTGCCAATATTAGCTGCTTTATTACCAATAGAAATAAAATTATAATGAGTTTCTCGTACTTCCTACATTGCAGCAACATGAATGTGATCGATTCCGTCGTGGGTGTCACGTAATTTACATAAAGGGAATATTTATAACGGAATCTGTTGATAATCATGTTTTTATTTGAAACTTCCTGGCAGATTAAAACTGTGTGCCCGACCGAGACTCGAACTCGGGACCTTTGCCTTTCGCGGGCAAGCGCTCTACCATCTGAGCTACCGAAGCACGACTCACGCCCGGTACTCACAGCTTTACTTCTGCCAGTACCTCGTCTCCTATTTGCTTGAATCAAGACTGATGTGGTGACAACAATGAGCTTGTCTTGCCTATTCACAGTTAGCCGATTAATTGTTGATACTGGAAGAGTTTGCATCAACGCTTTTTCTTTTCTGTTTCAGCATTCTTTCGGGCAACATTCTGAACACTATAGAGCCCAGAGTCTTCTCAACTAACAAGGCCCTGAAGAGATTGTAAGTATATTAAATAGTGAATGACTAGCTTTTTTCTGAAGATTGTTTATGGTATTATGGTAATGCAGTGGGTGGTATTATGGTAAACAAATGGAATTCACGCATTTGTAACTATAGCTAGAGTTGTTCGTTGTTCCTTTCTTTCAGATTAATATTGTTTCATGGATCATCGGAAAATGATACATTAACCTTACGTATTTTCCATAATGCCTACTACCAAGGGGCGGGGGGGAGGGGGTTAACGAGTGGGGCGTACTTTATGCTCACTGCAAAGAAATAAAATAAAAAATTCTTTAATTGTTGTTAACTTTCATTAACAGTAACTTTTTCTAATGGGCACTGCTATTTAAGAAACGTCCAGTACCTCAAGATATCCTTTCGTGCAATCTTAGTTGTACCATAGTGTGTACACAGTGAGGAGGGGTACTTAATAACCACGACAAAAAATTTAAAAAAATACAGATTTTGTTGTTTATCGTTAAGTTTTATTCGCAACATATTTTTTAAAGAAGAAGAATTTTCAGAAGGCGGGATGTTAGTTGTTACCAAGAGGTAATACACTTCCACAAGCTGCGACATGGTCACGAATAAAACAGTGACCCGAATATAGAATAAATTTCGTTTACTTTACGTCTATGGTCACAAATTTTTGTCATCAGACTACCTGTTTCGGTCTATGATGACCATCTTCAGATCTGCAGCTGACAAGATGACTCTTGCATATGCTGGTATTTGCATATATTTGACGATGCTGGTGCTAATTTTGTGTTTAACATTTGACAATGCCACTATGACTGCACTACATTAGGACATGATTTTATAAAACAGATCTGAAGATGGTCATTATAGACCGAAACCGGTAGTCTGATGACAAAAATTTGTGACCATAAAGTAGAGAAGTTTATTAGATAACACACTGATGGAAAAAAATCACAAAACCAAATAATAATTAATCTAGAATAATTAAATTTCAGGAATACGTTTGTCTAGGCAACACAAATATGTGATCTACATTGCAAAATTACAGACTAATGTCAGCACGAGGTAAGCCTGACGTGCAACTGTAAAATGCAGCTACATTAATAACCTGTACAACCGCCAAAATGTTGAATGCACGCACGCAAAACATGCATGCATTGTGTTGTATAGGTGCCGGATGTCAGTTTGCGGGGTGGAGTTTAGTGCCTGTTACTCTTTGTCTGTCAGTACGTACAGGGACGGTTAATGATGTTTGTGGATGACGATGGATTTGTCGTCCGATGATGTCTCATGTACGCTCGACTGGAGACAGATCTAGTGATAGAGCATGCCAAGGCGACATGTTGTCTGTCGAGCATGTTGGGTTACAACAGCGGTATGTTGGCGAGCGTTATCCTGTTGGAAAACAACCCTTGGAATACTGTTCATAAATGGCATCACAACAGGTCGAATCATCAAACAGACATACACATTTGCAGAGGAAGTGCGTGGGGTAACCACGAGAGAGCTTCTGCTGCCATGTTCATGCTGTCATTCGAAATCGCACCCCAGACCATAACAGAGGTGTAGATCCATTGGTTATAGCATGCACACATGCCTACTACCAAGATTAGAGGGGGGGGGGTAGTTTTTGTTTCAGAAATGGTAAAAAAAAATTGTACCTCTAAATGTAGTTGCATGTGTAGAACTAAAAATTTCAGTAATATTAATATTAGCACTATTTATATACAGGGTGTTACAAAAAGGTACGGCCAAACTTTCAGGAAACATTCCTCACATGCAAATAAAGAGAAGATGTTATGTGGACATGTGTCCGGAAACGCTTAATTTCCACGTTAGAGCTCTTTTTAGTTTCGTCAGTATGTTCTTCCACCTACGCTCAATGGAGCACGTTATCATGATTTCATACGGGATACTCTACCTGTGCTGCTAGAACATGTGCCTTTACAAGTACGACACAACATGTGATTCATGCACGATGGAGCTCCTGCACATTTCAGTTGAAGTGTTCGTACCCTTCTCAACAACAGATTCGGCGACCGATGGATTGGTAGAGGCGGACCAATTCCATGGCCTCCACGCTCTCCTGACCTCAACCCTCTTGACTTTCATTTATGGGGGAATTTGAAAGCTCATGTCTACGCAACCCCGGTGCCAAATGTAGAGACTCTTCGTGCTTGTATTGTGGACGGATGTGATACAGTACGCCATTCTCCAGGGCTACATCAGCGCATCAGGGATTCCATGCGACGGAGGGTGGATGCATGTATCCTCGCTAACGGAGGACATTTTGAACATTTCCTGTAACAAAGTGTTTGAAGTCACGCTGGTACGTTCTGTTGCTGTGTGTTTCCATTCCATGGTTAATGTGATTTGAAGAGACGTAATAAAATGAGCTCTAAAATAGAAAGTAAGCGTTTCCGGATACATGTCCACAGAACATATTTTCTTTCTTTGTGTGTGAGGAATGTTTCCTGAAAGTTTGGCCGTACCTTTCTGTAGCATCCTGTATGTATATATATATATATATATATATATATATATATATATATATATATATGTGTGTGTGTGTGTGTGTGTGTGTGTGTGTGTGTGTGTGTGTGTGTCTTCTCATCTGACTTGTTCCACATCATATCGATAAAGTAATCGGGAAAATGATCTACGGAACATGACGTAACTAATACTTAACTAAACTAAAACACAGCTTGGTTGCAAGCCCTCAGCTGGCTCCCTTCTAGCCAACACACGGCAATCGCTGGCACCGAGGCAGAACCAGTTTCAGCAGAAATCACAACATACCTCCACTCCGCCAACCACTGAGCTCTCGTTTGACACCACTGAAGTCGTAAGTGACGATGGTTTGGGGTCAGTGGAGTGCGCGCTGCAGGGCATCTGATGCAGAGCAATCCTTGACGTAACCGCTTCATAACTGTTCGTTGCGTCACTGTGGTGCCAACCGCTGCTCCGACTCCTGCTGCAGGTGAAGTACGGTGCCCCAGAGGCATACGCCGAACACGATGTTCTTCCCTCTCGGTAGCGCCAGCTCCACGTGGCTGCCGGGAGACTAGTCTTCTCGCAATCATACATTCTGGTGACCACCATCATGTACAGTGGCTACGTTCCTGCCAAATTTTTATGCAGTATCACAGAAGGAACATCCAGCTTCTCGTGGACGTATTACACGACCCCATTCAAGGTCAGTTAGTTGTTAATAATGGCGACTGCGTTGCCTTAAAGGCATTCTTGACAAAAATCAACTCACCACGTCCAATCTCAAAATTAACTACTTCTCATGACCGTTACAGAGTGTATTTAAAGAAAACCTGATTTGCATCCTCATAGTGGAGCTACTAGCGCCACTCCTATGCGGCTAGCTCGAAATCTGGATAGACATCAACCTTCAGATGTGAAAACACGCCTACCAGTCCATTTATGTCGGACAAGATCGTCTTCTTGTTGCGTTATTTTCCCGTCAGCATATATAGATGTGTGAGAGGAGTCCTAAACTTGAATATATGAACACGACGTTTTTCTTTTTTTCGAAAAGCCACGTTTACAACTAATTGTAATACTTGCATTTTTAAGTTAAGTTTAACTGAAAAATTCAAAATAAATACGAACTCTGGCATAGCAAATAATTCAAAACAATAATGTTTTTTTTCAGAGTTTTAAAATGTAATATACATAATGACTAGATTACAGTATTTTCAAACGGTGGTGTAAGGACCCCTGATTTCCCCCTCCACGGCCTCGCTGCCCGCCACTCATTGCTGTTATGGTGTTGTGAAGGTTAAGAGCGGAGGAGCGGAAGGTAGTAGTACTACTGTTATATCTCCCATCTCATTGCTCCAACATGGCCATCATCAGTCAAAATATTCACAGACAGCTCTACAACAAGAGAGGGCACTTTGCTTACTTTTTTGATGATCCACTATCTTGGGCTATGTTTCAGCTTCCAACGAAAACCAACATTTTCACTGTTGAAGTTCTTGCAATTAATGAAGTCCTTAGATACAAGGCGAGTGTTGAATTATCTTGTTAGTAACACGGATGAAATGTAACATTATGCCAGATTTGAACAGTATACTTTGAATTATTTTACAATTTATGCTAAACAATCACCAAATGTGGGCAGTGTACTGTAAAACACTATTAATATATGCAGCTGACGTCAGAAAATTTCTTTATCCACCACTGACAACTAAGACGTCTTTAAAACTAAGTGCAAGACGGACATCGTGAGATTACCAGCGTTCCTGGGTATGTATCAAGAGGGCGTGCTATATTGAGCGGTGACCTTTTTTGGGTGGTGTCGGCTGATTTATTCCTCATCCTTGCAGCTCCGCCACAGGCTAGTAACTAACTCTGCACTTACTACACACCATATAAGCTGCTATGGTCGGGGTTAAGCAGTTACGAAGAATGTGTAGTCTATGAGCCTTGAGACTTGTCATCGAACTCTCGGAAAAAGGAAAGAGCACATAAATGCCAAAGATGTTGCTCAATGAGCTTGACAGCTGATGCAGCCAAACTGCGGACCAAAATGTATACAGAAAAATTAAAAGACGATCAGCTTAGCTTTAGAAAAATTTAAAATACCAGAGAGCCAATTCTGACGATAGAGGTCATCGTGGAAGCAAGACTTACGAACCATGAACCACAATCATGCAAGTGATTCCCTTAAAGCTGGAAAATGTGAAATGGTCGAGCTTGATTGAAATGACCAGGAGAATAAGTAAATAATGTAGGAAAAGAGGGGTAATTACACTATGAACAAGGATCAAGAGGGAGCGGTTCAAAAATGGTTCAAATGGCTCTAAGCACTATGGGACTTAACAGAAGGTCATCAGTCCCCTAAACTTAGAACTACTTAAACCTAACTAACCTAAGGACATCACACACATCCATGCCCTTGGCAAGATTCGGACCTTCGACCGTAGCAGCAGCGCGGTAAAACTGAAAGAAACCGCTACTGTTCAATCCTTATATCGCAGAATGAATGATGGAATTAAAATATATTTTCAGAAGAACGATTAAAATTCTTGGTGAAGGAATGTCAATAACAAGATACCCTGATGACGTCGACTGTCGTTTGTATTAATTTATTCATTATTTATTCGATTCGGAAACAATAAAATTATATGGTAACTACCATTAAAACGAATGAAAGCTACACTATAATTCATCAAAATCGTTCAACTCTAAATGGGCTCTGAGCGAACAGGAGATCTTCAGTGCAAGATACAGGGGATAGTTGACAACGAGTAGTTGTTCCATGGCCTGTGCTCCTCTGAAGTCACGGTTGATGATGTCCACGGGGAAGTGCCATTTCTGAAGGTTAATCTTGAATCTTCCAATTCTAGAACGAAAACGTTTGATTAACCTCCACACGATCCAATTCTGCTCATGTCGAGATGACAGCATTTCTAATGGAGAAGCCAGGTAGAATCATTCGGAACTCGAGAAACACAGTATTATTTCGAAGCTGCTGCTTGCAAAACTGCTCTTGAAGAAGCTTCTTCTGAACGTCAACCTTCTGGCTGCTCGTATAATGATGATTATGATGATGATATTTGGTTTCTCGGGCACACAACTGCGCGGTCTTCAGCGCCCGTAGGTAATCACAATTTTTACACAGTCCAATTTTGTGACAGTCCAATAGAGCTACTGTCACGAATGATGATGATGAAATGAACACTCTGTCCGCGGGCACAGGAATTCCGTAACTCGGCTGGGAATCGAACCCGGGACCCCGTGATCCAGAGGCAGCAACGCTGGCCACTAGATCACGAACTGCGGACTGCCTGCTCGTATGTGCCCATGTAATGGGTGGTTTTCTCATGAATCTGATTTGTTCTCTCCCTGTTGGAAGCTACTTCACGACGAATAGGCGGTGGTGCTACATCTGCTAGCTTGTGGAGATTTACAAAGTTTCCTGTAATAAGACTACATGTTTAATTTATCGCTTCGTCGACAATGTTCGCTTGGATAGATTTCTTGCCAGACTGGGCACAAACACTCCGCAGCACTATAATATGTTGCTAGTGCCATCGTTTTTAGGGTCTGTGATCGAGAGCTCCAAGTGCTACCAGTGATGTTGCTAAGCATATTATTTGTGGCTTCCACATTCATTCTGTACAGAATCAAACGAGATTAGCGATAAATTTTAAATCAAAACTGTGGTCCCCGTAGCAAGCGAAGGAAGGAATTTTGCTACCTTCTATGCTAAATAAGCCATGAAGGAGCAAGTAAAGAGTATATAAAAAGGAGACTTGCACAACCAAAGTGGGCGTTCATCGCTAAAAGAAGTCCTCCACTGTCAAATATTGGATCTGATTTGAAGAAGATATTTCTGAGAGTATTCGTCTAGCGCACAGCACTGTACTGAAGAAAATCATAAAGTGATAAAAAGAGGAAGTAAAAAATAAAGAAGAGAGATACGTGGTCATACAGAAGGATGTTAAAAATTAAAATAGACTGATGAAACAGGAAATTCTGTTTCACACAGAATTGTCTATCAAATGAACGTGGGGGAGGTGTTGACAGAAGGAAGGGTAAGGATGATGTGGGAATCAATTAAGACATTTGCGAATATTTACTGTATAAGATAGAGCCGCAAAGGGCAAAATTAGAAGCAGAAGTTTGAATACAAGGTGACAATTATTGAACTACATGAAAAGAAAGGTAAACTAGTTACAAACTACGGCGTGCACACACTTTATTCAACATGTAAACGTCACTGCAGATATTCGGGTTTTGGTTACGACTTATTCGATATGCGTGCCATCATTGTCGGTGATGTGACGCAGACGAATAGCGGAACTTTGTATGACCCGCTGAAGTTTCGGAGCATCGATGGTGTCGATGACCTCCTGAATGGCTGTTTGGGGTTATTGCTGTACACCTTGTCTTCTTTAATATATCCCCACAGAAAGAAGTCACATGTGTTCAGATCTGAAGAATATGGCGGCGAATCGAGGCCCCTGGATACGCCCCTGGATACGCCAGCCAGAATGAGGTCCCCAAAGTGCTCCTCCAGGACAGCAAACATTCTCCTGCTTCGATGGGGTCGGGCTCCTTCTTGCATGAACCAAATCTTGCCGAAATAAAGGTCAGTTTGGATAATGGGGATGAGATCACCTTCCAAAACCTTCACGCACAGTTGGGCAGTCACCGTGCCATTGCCATCGAGGAATATCGCACCGACTACTCCGTGACTGGACGTTGCACACCACACAGTCACCCAGTGAGGGTGAAATCCAGAGTCTCACTACCCCCAAATGCGCCAATTTTGCTTACTGACCAACCCATCCAAATGAAAGTGGGCTCCGTCACTAAACCAAACCATACAGCGCATACTAATTCCCATCATGCCCCGCGACCACCGTGCAGTTTGAACGTCCTAACGCAAAGCGTTCAGAAGTTATGACGATTTTATTTCATATATTCAGTAATGTCCATCCTGTATATACAAAAGTAATAGAGGACATTTGGTGTAGGTGCTAATTTTAGATGAAAAGATTTACAGAGAAAAGGAAATCATGGCGGGATGCATAAACTCAGTCAGGATACTATTGATTAAGAAAGTAGAACGAGCGTGTGAGTGGATGATTCCTCTACCTGTTGCCGGGAACCTTGCTGCAAGCATCAAGTGACGAGAGCGCTTTCGGTGGGAGCAAAGGATTTAGTTTGACTCCTGGTCGAGCGCACAGTCTTCAAGTGCCAGGGGACATAAATTAATGTGAGCACTATGCTGCCTCTCAAAGTCTGTTTACTTGACGATTTAGTTAGTAACGAAGTATGTGTAGCTGTACACAGGGTGGTCCATTCATCGTGACTTGGCCAAATATCTCACGAAATAAGCGTCAAACGAAAAAACTACAAAGAACGAAACTTGTCTAGCTTGAAGGTGAAAGCAGGTGGCGCTATGGTTGGCCAGCTAGATGGCGCTTCCATGGGTCAAACGGATATCAACTGCGTTTTTTTAAAATAGGAACCCCGATTTTTTATTACATATTCGTGTAGTACGTAAAGAAATATGAATATTTTAGTTGGAGCACGTTTTTGCTTTGTGACAGATGGCACTGTAATAGTCACAAACACATGGCTCACAATTTTAGACGAACTGTTGGTAACATGGAGGTTTTTAAAATTAAAATACAGAACGTAGGTACACTCGTGATCAAAAGTATCCGAACGACCTGAACTGCATTTCGCCTGATTCGCATGCAACCGGCATAACGCGGCTCTCTAGCAGGTCCTCTAATCGCTCCTTGGTACAGTCGTTTGACTATTGAAAATGGTTCCAACATGTCACCACTAGAAAACACTGCACTGTATCGCAGTAGCTCAAGATGTAAAGTAATGCCACGATGCTACATATATCAGGGAACACCTTATCACAGATAAGACTGTCCTTAAGGCATGTAAGCTGACATTTATTACAATAAATGACATACCTGAAATGCTACCACTCTCATTATTACGTCAGATAGGTAATACACGTAGTATGTTCGTCGTATTCATGATTTCCTCTTCAAAGTAACATACAGTACTTATTATTTAACACAATATGATATTACAAATTTAAGTTATCCACGAGCAGGTAGTTGAGAATATGTATGAACTTCAAATGACACGACGAACCGTCTCGTTCTGCATATGGATTCAAACTCAGGTCAGGCAGACTAAACAAAGATTTCGTGACTGACGCAAACTAACAGTCATTCCTGATTAGGCATACAGACAGTGATATACCTCGATTTTAGGCAGTATCAGTTAGCAAATATCACCTTTAAATCACATAACGCAAACATTTTTAACGGACGCGAATTCCTACCCAGCATCTATTGTCCCTGTTAACGAACTACGAAAGATGTTAAATATTGCTTCTTCACAAGTAACTTACTTGAAAGGCCGTGAGGCAAAGCTTTGTGTTGGACGGATTCGAACCCAGAATCTAATCGGATTGATATCGAAGCACAACCAACTGTGACATATCGGATTTTCTCGGCAGTAGCTAGATCTTTTAACTGAAATGACGAGACGAAACATTAATTTTTTCCTTCCCAGGACTCCAACCCGGCACCTATCGCTGTTATATTCTAGAGAAAACGAACGTTAAATATGGGTTTGTTGCACCAGCAGCGACATGTGAGCATGTTTGAACTAGAAATAATATGATGATGAGTTCAGTGCTCACTGGGAATAGAGCCCCACACATATCGTTGTTGACTACGCGGTGGTCTAGCGGTTCTAGGCGCTCGGTCCGAAACCGCGCGACTGCTACGGTCGCAGGTTCGAATCCTGCCTCGGGCATGGATGTGTGTGGTGTCCTTAGGTTAGGTAGGTTTAAGTAGTTCTAGGTTCTAGGGGACTGATGACCACATATGTTAAGTCCCATAGTGCTCAGAGACATTTGAACCATTTTTTGACTACACACAAACACACGCCAACTATCGAATTTTTCTCCAGCAGCAGCTCGGAATAACATCTGCTAAATTTTTTTAAAACACAATTCTGCTGTCTGCTGAAGTTATTAATCTAATGGAACTTTGAACATAATTCCCTTCACTTCTCAACCCAAAATAGTCGCATGTGGAAAAAGGGCTAACTTCTGTGACATTTTGTTCTTTTTATGTTTAATAGACAGCCACGCAGCGGATGCATCGTGAAGCTTTTTTATTATGTATGGGGAGAGCGCATCGTGCCCAAATACGTCAGAAAAGTATTTTCTACATTAGCTGTCGTGTGATAGTGGCATTTTATTCTTCTTCAAACATTGTTTGACAGCTTTAACTCAGAACAAGTTTTCTACATTCATGTAATCAATAAACAGCATGTGCATTGTCAGACTATTATAGATAACATCAGAGAATTCGCATATATCGTTGATGATTAATTTCGCTCTCATGTTTACTATTGTTTCAACAACACTACTGCTGGTACTGTAACTGAGATTTGGCAACAAGGCAACGTATGTTTGGCAACTCTGTGATCGACGAGTTACTTTCTTGTGTGCACGGAATTAAGCCTCAAAGTTCACTTGATTTTACCTGTCATTTCCATTGAGTAATCTCAGTTATTATCGCTTGAGGTGTAACAAGAGATTGTAAACTTACGGTTTTCAGCCCAGGAAAGTCGTTGCAGGTGGAAATCGCCACTAATCTCGTCCTTTAAATAGCGGTTTATGAGTTCTAGACACTATTGGCCTCGTAAGAGGAAGCCAAGACACATACCTCTTCGCCAGCTCTGTGGTAACGTGCTGACCTGTCAAAAAGCGTCTGTTATGGTTCGCAGTTCCAATCTCACTGACTCGAATGTTTTTACCCCTTCTGTGAAAGAGCTACAAGCAGTCAGATCAAACATCAACAACGAAATCGCAAGAAAATACTTTCAGCTCATAGTACAATGGTGAAAAACTTACAATGCTGCACAACAAGTAACGCCTCTTTCTGCTGCTGACAAGCAAATTTTGAGTTTCTAGAAATACATAACTACATTTATGAAATGCCACATTTGCATACCTCTTGAGTATGACACAGCATACCAATTAAATACAGACCCAATCAAAATCTAAGTGAGTAGTATTTTACTAATTCGTGTCGATAGAGGCATGCTTGTGTACAGATACCCAGTTTTATTAAAACAGACTTTCGTCGTGAAGTTATCGTGGGTACTTTTATTTCATTTCTTATAAGACAGTGCACAATTTTCGTAAGGTTTCCTTTAGTGTTGTTGAAACAATAGTAAACATGAGAGCGAAATTAATCATCAGCGATATATGCGAATTCTCTGATGTTATCTATAATAGTCTGACAATGCACATGCTGTTTATTGATTACATGAATGTAGAAAACTTGTTCTGAGTTAAAGCTGTCAAACAATGTTTGAAGAAGAATAAAATGCCACTATCACACGACGGCTAATGTAGAAAAAACTTTTCTGACGTATTTGGGCACGATGCGCTCTCCCCATACATAATAAAAAAGCTTCGCGATGCATCTGCTGCGTGGCTGTCTATTAAACATGAAAAAAACAAAATGTCACAGAAGTTAGCCCTTTTTCCACATGCGACTATTTTGGGTTGAGAAGTGAAGGGAATTATGTTCAAAGTTCCATTAGATTAATAACTTCAGCAGACAGCAGAATTGTGTGTAAAAAAAAAAATTAGCAGTAAATGTATCCGAACTCGCGACATTTTATCTATGGCGCACGACACTTCCCACTACGCTACTAGTTGCCACATAGCTATATCAGATCCAGAGCTGAACAATAATTCCTCCAGAACTTCTGCGTACCGCAGCGCTGCGAGATAATGCATATGGCCGGGTCTAGACTTCTGAGAGAAACGGTTACAGCTTTTCTTTTGCGCTGCACGACGTTTTTCACAAACAGATAGCGCCATACAATAGCTCAAGTGGAAAGGAACACTTCATATTTAAATTTCTGCATCCTACGCTGTTGGCAGTTCTGTGTAGGTGGCAGTTACGTGATTTTATTTCTGTGATTACAAAATAGAGTCGAATGTATGCACTGGGTAGCCGAGGCAGCTAGTTCTTGGTGATTCGGTCAACCAAGTAAATGAATTTACTGAACATGATGCAATTTACTATAGGGGGCCTGGATGTCAGAATTCTCATCCAGTGTGGCGCAACGGCGTTACGATAGAAAAATGAATCACAGAAAAGAGGATTTGGTGGTCTGTTGGACTGATGATAGTTTCTTATACCTATGGTCTGGGTTCGATTCCCGCTTCTGTCAGTGATTTTAGATAGGGAGAGAAAGATTCCATTCTCTTCTAGCTACACTAAGTGAAGAAGATATAATGGCAGTGTGGTCTGAAATTCACATTAAAAATGATATTCCTTCTCTGCCAAGTAGATGTCAGGTTGAACCACAATAAAGTCTGGAGTGGCGACATGTAGAAACTCTATCACCAGTAACCTTTCTTATACTAGTTATTTATTTCTAGTGACGAAACAAACGCTATGTAGGGCACTTATTCCATCTTTTATCTGAGCTTCTGTATGTCGATAAAATTGGTTCTGAACTGAGAATGCAACTCAGACCGCCCTTAACGCGGAATTTGATCCCTTCGTGACAATACAGCTCGGCTATAATTTGTTGTTTGTTCAAAACTGTAGATTCCTCAACATCTCCACATATTACGCGTGAATGGGTTCGAATCCTGGCCCGGCACTAAAGATTTATTATCAACCTCTAGCATGAGAACACCTATCTGCTGGTGGGTAATAATTTTGATTTGTAATGTTTTTTCATTCGTTGCGAACACTAACGATATCTGACGTTTTTGACTCCCAGTGGAACACAGAACTATTTGCGAGATCACTGTAAGTTCAAGATGTTATTCCGAGCTGCTGGTGGAGAAAAATTCGGTAGCTGGCGTCTGTGTGTAGTCAAAAAATGGTTCAAATGGTTCTGAGCACTAAGGGACTTAACATCTGTGGTCATCAGTCCCCTAGAACTTACAACTACTTAAACCTAACTAACCTAAGCCACATCACACACATCCATGCCCTAGGCAGGATTCGAACCTGCGACCGTAGTAGTCGCGCGGTTCGGGACTGAGCGCCTAGAACCGCTAGACCACCGCGGCCGGCTATGCAGAACGAGACGGTTCGTCGTGTCATTTGAAGTTCATACATATTCTCAACTAGCTGCTCGTGGATAACTTAAATTTTTAATGTCATTTTGTGTTAAATAATAAGTACTGTATGTTACTTTGAAGAGGAAATCATGAATACGACGAACATACTACGTGTATTACCTATCTGACGTAATAATGAGAGTGGTAGCATTTCAGGTATGTCATTTATTGTAATAAATGTCAGCTTACATGCCTTAAGGACAGTCTTATTTGTGATAAGGTGTTCCCTGATATATGTAGCATCGTGGTATTACTTTACATCTTGAGTTATTGCGATACAGTGCAGTGTTTTCTAGTGGTGACATGTTGGAACCATTTTCAATAGTCAAACGACTGTACCAAGGAGCGATTAGAGGACCTGCTAGAGAGCCGCGTTATGCCGGTTGCATGCGAATCAGGCGAAATGCAGTTCAGGTCGTTCGGATACTTTTGAGTATGACTGTACGTTTGAACATTTTATTTCGGTTGTTCCAATGTGATACATGTACCTTTGTGAACTTATCATTTCTGAGAACGCATGCTGTTACAGCGTGATTGCCTGTAAATACCACATTAATGCAATAAACGCTCAAAATGTTGTCTGTCAACCTCAATGCATTTGGCAATACGTGTAACGACATTCCTCTCAATAGCAAGTAGTTCGCTTTCCGTAATGTTCGCACATGCATTGACAATGCGCTGACGCATGTTGTCAGGCGTTGTCGGTGGATCATGATGGCAAACATCCTTCAACTTTCCCCACCGAAAGAAACCCGAGGACGTCAGATCCGGTGTTCGTGCGGGCCATGGCATGGTGCTTCGACGAACAATCCACCTGTCATGAAATATACTATTCAATACCGCTTCAACTGCACGCGAGCTATGTACCAGACATCCATGATGTTGGAAGTACATCGCCATTCTGTCATGCAATGAAACATCTTGTAGTAACATCGATAGAACATTACGTAGGAGATCTGCATACATTGCACCATTTAGATTGCCATCGATAAAATTGGGGCCAATTATTCCTTCCTCCCATAGTGCCGCACCATAAATGAACCCACAAATGTCGCTGATGTTCCACTTGTCGCAGCCATCGTGGATTTTCAATTGTCCAATAGTGCATATTATGCCGGTTTACTCTAACGCTATTGGAGAACGACGCTTCGTCGCTAAATAGAACGCGTGCAAAAAAACTGTCAAGGTCCCTTTTTATCTCTCGTGCCGAGTGGCAGAACTGTACACGACTTTCAAAGTCGTCGCCATTTAATTCCTGGTGCATAGAAATATGGTACGGGTGCAATTGATGTTAATGTAGCATTATCAACACCGACGTTTTTGAGATTCCCGATTCTCGCGCAATTTGTCTGCTACTGATATGCGGATTAGCCGCCACAGCAGCTAAAACACCTACTTAGGCATCATTTGTTGCAGGTCGTGGTTGACGTTTCACATGTGGCTGAACACTTCCTGTTTCCTTAAATAACGTAACTATCTGGCGAACGGTCCGGACACTTGGATGATGTCGTCCAGGATACCGAGCAGCATACATAGCACACGCCCGTTGGGCATTTTGACCACAATAGCTATACATCAACACCATATCGACCTTTTCCGCAATTGGTAAACGGTCCATTTTAACACTGGTGATGTATCACGAAGCAAACACCGTCGGCACTGGCGGAATGTTAGGTGATACCACGAACTTATACGTTTGTGACTATTACAGCGCCATCCATCACAAAGCGAAAAAAGTGGTCCAACTAAAACATTCATATTTCTTTACGTTCTACACGAATATGTATTAAAAATGGGGTTTCCTATTTCAAAAAACGCATTTGATATCCGTTTGACCTATGGGAACGCCATCTAGCGGGCTATCCATAGCGCCACCTGGTTTTCCCCTTCTAGCTAGACAAGTTTCGTTCTTTGTGGTTTTTTCGTTTGATGCTTATTTCGTGAGATATTTGGACCGGTTACTATCAATGGACCACCCCCTATATATGTTAGTGTGATACGCAATTTCGTTTAGTAGGATTTTCCCATCCCGCCCTTCTTTTCTTCCATTGTTAACAGATCCTTTGATGGTGACATGATAATAAGTCAATACTGGTAATTACCATTTAAGGCACATGAGTCCAAAATATGTAATATTTAGTGAGTAGATGTTACCGTGTATCCCCCAAGGCATTATTCACAGTGTGTACAATGTGGTTTTGTCTTTATCGCAGCTTTAAGCACTCTGGTCTATAACTTGGCAAAGCGAGCCATAGACTGTTCAGTTCCTGGAACTACGGTGTGCGATGCGATTAAAAGGTGATTTTTTTGAAGCCGCGTGAAAGTTTCCCATAGCGACGCATAAGTCTCTCTCAGACTCAGTGACATTTCGAAAAGCCAGGTGTCAACATACGCGAAAAAAAGAAAGTTAGAGTTTAGACGTTCATGTGAGGTGTAAGGTGGTTTAATGATGTTGGCACCAGATTGCACCAGCGGCGCTGTGGACGTGTCGCACGATGGCAAGATCGCCACACCCCTTCTTACCACACTTCACCCCTCCTTTCGACGCCTCTTCGAAGGAGGTCGGAACCGCGACACAGTTTTCTTTTAAGCGGCCGAGAAGAACGTGTGACACACACCGCTGCTCTTAAATGCATGCGAAAAGATCTTGGAGGATGGTATGGGAAGGGCGTCAATAAAACCACTCTTTACATTGGCTCGTTCATTCCCACACATTTCATGGTGGAAAACGACAGATTGCAGTGCGATGAGCAGTAGGACGACGTTCTGGACAACCTTTGACCCTGGTGCACTCTCCGAAAGATTCACCCTTCTCTGAGGACATCTTGGGCGTGCAAACCCATTGAATGTGATCACACGCAATTTTTTCTCTAGTGTAGAGTGTAGAACCACTAGCAACCATTCAAAACTATTTGACGGAATAGACGCACCAAAAAAAGTTTTGCATCACCTCAGTTCCCCGGACTCCTGAAGATAGACGTTGACTGCGGATATTGTATCACAGACACAGCCCCTTTGACTGTTCACAGATGTCACTAAACCCGCCCGACAGCAGATCAGTTACAGTCATTCCACCAGGAACGAGGTACATGGCTCGTGTTGTCTGTTGTTCAACCATGTCTAGACGGTCAATACCGCGGTTCGATAACGTCCGCATGTTACTTTGCGCCAGGAAGGACTCTCAACAAGTGTCCAAGCGTCTGGGAGTGAACCGAAGCGATGTTATTCGGACATGGAGGAGATACAGAGAGACAGGAACAGTCGTTGACATGCCTCGCTCAGGCTGCCCAATGGCTACTACTGCAGTGGATAAGCGCTGCCTACGGATTACGGCTCTGAGGACCCCTGATAGCAATGGCACCATGCTGAACAATGCTTTTCGTGCAGCCACTGGAGGTCGTGTTACGACTCAAACTCTGCGCAATAGGCTGCATGATGCGCAACTTCACTCCCGACGTCCATGGCGAGGTCCATCTTTGCAACCACGACACCATCAGCGCGATACAGATGGGCTCAACAAAATGCCGAATGGACCGCCCAGGATTGGCATCACATTTTCACTGATGAGTGTCGCATATGCTTTGAACTAAATCGTCAGAGATATGTTTGGAGGCAACCCGGTCGGGCTGACAGCCTATGACACAGTCCAGCGAGTGCAGCAAGGTGGTCCCCTGCTGTTTTAGGGTCGCATTATGTGGGGCTTACGTACGCCGCTGGTGGCCATGGAAGGCGCCGTAACGGCTGTACGTTACGTTAATGCAATTCTCCGACCGATAGTGCAACCATATCGGCAGCATATTGGCGAGGCAATCGTCTTCATGAACGACAATTGGCGCCCCTATCGTGCATATCTTGTGAATGACTTCTTTCAAGATAACGACATCGCTCGACTAGAGTGGCCAGCATGTTCTCCAGACATGAACCCTATCGGACATGCATGGGGTCGTGCACATCTTGTCAATGACTTCCTTCAGGATAACGACATCGCTCGACTAGAGTGGCCAGCATGTTCTCCAGGCATGAACCCTATTGGACATGCCTGGGATATGCACATCTTGTGAATGACTTCCTTCAGGATAACGACATCGCTCGACTAGAGTGGCCTGCATGTTCTCCAGACAGGACCCCTATCGGACATGCCTGGGATAGACTGAAAAGGGCTGTTTATGGACTGCGTGACCCACCAAACATTCTCAGCGATCTACGCCGAATCGCCTTTGAGATGTGGGACAAGCTGGACCAACCGTGCCTTTGTGAACTTATGGATAGTATGCCACAACGAATACAGGCATGCATCAGTGCAAGAGGACATGCTACTGGGTATTACAAGTACACGTGTGTACAGCAATCTGGACCACCAACCCTGAAGTTCTCGCTGTATGGTGGTACAACATGCCATGTGTGGTTTTCATGAGCAATAAAAAGGGCGGAAATGAGGTTAATGTTAATGTCTATTCCAATTTTCTGTCCGGAACTCTCGGAACCGAGGTGATGAAAAACTTTTTTTGATATGTATAATTTGAACGAGACGCGTAGTAGCAAAGCGTGCCCTTCTGTTTAGTGCCCCCTGTGGTATGATCATGGGGGGGGGGGGGGGGGAGGGAGGGAGGGGGGTGGCCAGATGCTTGTGTGAGTAAAAAGGGAAAGGTTCCGTCTAGGACCACCCAGTTCGATACGCCCTCGGTGTTACCTGCACATTTTTCTTGAGCACTTCAGAAATGTACCTGTACAGAGAGAACTCCTTGATTGTGAATTACCAGCATCAGGAAAATAACATTGAAGGGCAAGGCCCCTTTAACCATCATTTACGCTTCCTTCAAGCCCCATAGACGAGACGAAGTTATCCTCACGAGGCTTCGCATAGGCCACAGCCCTATGGCGCATGGCTTCCTGCCCGGCGAGAGGACCCTCCAATGTTTGGTACTTGTGGCGTCCAGGTCACTGTGCACCAAGTTGTATTGGATTGCGTTTTTATTTTCTGACCAGCGGGCCGCGGCTGAGTTGCCGGCGGATCTGCCATCTCTTTTAGAAAATACACGAATGCGGTTAAAGTTTTAAAGTTCTGTGAGTTGTCCAATGATTTTACCAAGATTTTAGGGAGAGGTTCTTAATTTGTTCACAGAGTGACAAGCTCGCCCGTATTTTATGTAAGTGGCCATCCAATGACAATTATCTGTGGCATTCTACAGGGTTCTTACAAATGACTGAAGCGATTTTACAGCTCTGCAATAACTTTATTGTTTGAGATATTTTCACAGTGCTTTGCACACACATACAAAAACTCAAAAAGTTTTTTTAGGCATTCGCAAATGTTCGATATGTGCCCCTTTAGTGATTCGGCAGACATCAAGCCGATAATCAAGTTCCTCCCACACTCGGCGCTGCATGTCCTCATCAATGAGTTCGAAAGCATCGTTGATGCGAGCTCGCAGTTCTGGCACTTTTCTTGGTAGAGGAGGTTTAAACACTGAATCTTTCACATAACCCCGCAGAAAGAAATCGCATGGGGTTAAGTCGGGAGAGCGTGGAGGCCATGACATGAATTGCTGATCATGATCTCCACCACGACCGATCCATCGGTTTTCCGATCTCCTGTTTAAGAAATGCCGGACATCATGATGGAAGTGCGGTGGAGCACCATCCTGTTGAAAGATGAAGTCGGCGCTGTCTGTCTCCAGTTGTGGCATGAGCCAATTTTCCAGCATGTGCAGATACACGTGTCCTGTAACGTTTTTTTCGCAGAAGAAAAAGGGGCTGTAAACTTTAAACCGTGAGATTGCACAAAACACGTTAACTTTTGATGAATTGCGAATTTGCTGCACGAATGCGTGAGGATTCTCTACCGCCCAGATACGCACATTGTGTCTGTTCACTTCACCAATAAGAAAAAATGTTGCTTCTTCACTGAAAACAAGTTTCGCACTGAACGCATCCTCTTCCATGAGCTGTTGCAACCGCGCCGAAAATTCAAACGTTTGACTTTGTCATCGGGTGTCAGGGCTTGTAGCAATTGTAAACGGTAAGGCTTCTGCTTTAGCCTTTTCCATAAGATTTTCCAAACCGTCGGCTGTGGTACGTTTAGCTCCCTGCTTGCTTTATTCGTCGACTTCCGCGGGCTACGCGTGAAACTTGCCCGCACGCGTTCAACCGTTTCTTCGCTCACTGCAGGCCGACCCGTTGATTTCCCCTTACAGAGGCATCCAGAAGCTTTAAACTGCGCATACCATCGCCTAATGGAGTTAGAAGTTGGTGGATCTTTGTTGAACTTCGTCCTGAAGTGTCGTTGCACTGTTAGGACTGACTGATGTGAGTGCATTTCAAGCACGACATACGCTTTCTCGGCTCCTGTCGCCATTTAGTCTCACTGCGCTCTCTTGCGCTCTAGCGGCAGAAACCTGAAGTGCGGCTTCAGCCGAACAAAACTTTATGAGTTTTTCTACGTATCTGTAGTGTGTCGTGACCATATGTCAATGAATGGAACTACAATTTATGAAATCGCTTCAATCATTTGTAATAGCCCTGTAGATGCTCCGTTTTCGTGTTCCTTTCGTTTTACTTTCTTATACAGCATTTTCCTTCTTTTCCTGCATTCTTTGCGTGTTTGCTTAGGCTTCTTTTAGTGTGTGTCAGGGAGCTGATGACCTCGACGTTGAGCGCCCGTAAGCTACAACACACAAACACACTTTTTCAAAATAACAACAGGTTCGAAAAAAAAATAGATACTGAAATTCCAAGTTAATTTGCCATATTAAATTTACACACTCGAAAAGCGTTCAGAATGACGAATAACACAGAACGCAGTTAGTGAATTACAGTAATACCCTTTTAATGACCTTAAACAAGATGCAAGAAGATAAGACTTTAACAAAACAAGTTTAAATAAACTGAGTTCAGGCAAAATTTTTTCAAGCGAGTGCAAAACCAAGACCTTAGGCAGACCACAGAAGATAAATATTAATTGATTCACAAAGTGTAGCACTCCGCCTTTACGGCTTACCCAAAGCCCTTAACCCCAATAATTTAAAATAAATTTTAGAACAAAGCTAGAAATGTATTAAACAGAACAGAAACATTCAAGGGAAAATTCCCTGTGCAAATCCAGTTAATTAGATCGAGGCTTCTTGACTGAAAGCAAACTTCCATTTACTGTGCAAGTCGGATAACATCTTGAGCTGAGACAGTCAGGACACGCGATTACGAATAAACAGCAAGCCGCGCTAGGAAATGCTCGAGAACCGTGCACACGGCCACAAGCAAGCCAGGCCCACGTGGCAAGAAGCCGCCGACGCGGAACGCTCTCCCGCCAACTTAGCTGCTGCTGTCAACAAGTACCGAACATAAATGCCTCATCGAATTACACTAAGAAAGTTATTGTTTACCCACGACTGCTGTTACAGAACCTTTCCAGTGAGGTGACGGGAGAAGCCAACGTGAGCCGTACTCTGCGTCCGCTTTCTACTTTTTTAAATGACCCTTCATTCTGTGACGTGTATAAACAAAAAGTTCAGGTCGCAGGTGCAATAGCGACGGTGCTGTCACCGTGCTGATGTCAGCAGTTCAGTTTACTGGGTATTTGTAGCGACTCATCCCACCAATCAGGATTCCCCCACTCCACAGTCTTCCCATTCCCCCCTCCCCACTCCCTCACCGTGACTACTTCTAACTCTACATGGACTGAAACTCATGTGGCTGAGATGCGCTGCTCGTGGTGTTGGCAGGCAGCTGGACCAGAACTCGCTGTGGCAGCTGCCTGGAGAGGCGCTGTGGGGCCTGCGCCAGCTGAAGAACCTCCGCCTGGACGACAACCGGCTCTCCAGCGTGCCCTCGGCGGCGCTGCGCCCACTCGTCCGCCTGGAGGCTCTGTGAGTACCAGCTGGTCGCTGTAGCTCTTCCGTGAACTGTACAGAGTCACAGCAAGTGGATGAAATTGCTACATATAGTTACTGTGGTCCCAGTCTCGATTCCCAGCTGGGTCGGGAATTTTCTCGGCACGAGGACTAGGTTTCGTGTTGCCCTCATCATTTCATCCCCCCCCCCCCCTCGGTCGATACGCAAGTTAAAATGGTTCAAATGGCTCTGAGCACTATGAGACTTAACTGTTGAGGTCATCAGTCCCATAGAACCTAGAACTACTTAAACCTAACTAACCTAAAGACATCACACACGTCCATACCTGAGGCAGGATTCGAACCTGAGACCGTAGCGGTCGCGCGATACGCATGTCGCCTATGTTGCGACACACTGAAAAACTTGCACTAGGCGTGTTAACTACCCCACACGGGGTGTCATGGCCACAAATGCCGTACGATCGATCATTTCATTTCATTCTACACTACTGGCCATTAAAATTGCTACACCATGAAGATGACGTGCTACAGACGCTAAATTTAACCGACAGGAAGAAGATGCTGTGATATGCAAATTATTAGCTTTTCAGAGCATTCACACAAGGTTGGCACCGGTGGCGACACCTACAACGTGCTGACATGAGGAAAGTTTCTAACCGATTTCTCATACACAAACAGCAGTTGATCGGCGTTGCCTGGAGAACCGTTGTTGTGATGCCTCGTGTAAGGAGGAGAAATGCGTAGCCTATCGCGATTGCGGATTATCGTATCGCGACATTGCTGCTTGCTTTGATCGAGATCCAATGACTGTTAGCAGAATATGGAATCGGTGGGTTCCGGAGGGTAACACGGAACGCCGTGCTGGATCCCAACGGCCTCGTATCACTAGCAGTCGAGATGACAGGCATCTTATCCGCATGGCTGTAACGGATCGTGCAGCCACGTCTCGATCCCTGAGTCAACAGATGGGGACGTTTGCAAGGCAACAACCATCTGCACAAACAATTCGAAGACGTTTGCAGCAGCATGGACTATCAGCTCTGAGACCGTGGCTGCGGTTACCCTTGGCGCTGCATCACAGACAGGAGCGCCTGCGATGGTGTACTCAACGACGAACCTGGGTGCACGAATGGCAAAACGTCATTTTTTCGAATGAATCCGGGTTCTGTTTACAGCATCATAATGGTCGAATCCGTGTTTGGTGACATCGTGGTGAACGCACATCGTTAGCGTGTATTCGTCACCGCCATACTGGCGTATCACCCGGCGTGACGGTATGGGGTGCCACTGGTTACACGTCTCGGTCACCTCTTTTTCGCATTGACGGCACTTTGAATAGTGGTCGTTACATTTCAGATGTGTTATGAGCAGTGGCTCTACCCTCCATTCGATCCCTGCGAAACCCCCTAATTATCTTAGAAGATAGGTTGCGGAAAGGCAAACGTACATCCATAGCATTTGTAGACTTTTGGAAATGCTGACTGGGATACTCTCTTTGAAATTATGAGGGCTAAAATTCAGGGAGCGAAAGGCTATTTACAGCTTGTACGGAAACCAGACGGCAGTAATAAGAGTCGGGAGGCATGAAGGGGAAGCAATGGTTGAGAAGGGAGTGAGACAGGGTTCTGGCCCATCTCCAATGTTATTTTTTCCAATGTTGTTCAATCTGTATATTGAACAAGCAGTAAGGGAAACCAAGGAATAATTTGGAGTACAAATTAAAATTCATGGAGAAGAAATAAAAAAATTGAGGTATTCCGATGACACTGTTATTCTGGCTGAGACAACAAAGGACCTGGAAGAGCAGTTGAACAGAATGGACAGTGTTTGGAAAAGAGGATATAAAATGAATATCAACAACAGCAAAACAAGTATAATTTAGGTAGGCGAATCAAATCAGGTGTTGCTGAGGGAATCAGATTAAGAAACGAGATACGTTTTACTATTCAGGAGCAAAAGAATTGATTATTGCCGTATTTGGGAGGATATAAAATGTAGACTGGAATGGCAATAAAACGGATTTCTGAAGAAGAGAAGTCTCTAACATCGTATATAGTCAATCCTAGGAAGAATTTTTGGAACGTATTTGTCTGGATTGTAGTCACATGTGGAAGTGAAACATGGACGAAAACAGTTTAGACAAACAGTGAATAGATGGTTCAAATGGCTCTAACCACTATGGGACTTAACATCTGAGGTCATCAGTCCCCTAGAATTAGAACTACTTAAACCTAACTAACCTAAGGACATCAGACACGGCCGTGCGCGAGGCAGGATTCGAACCTGCGATCGTAGCAGCAGCGCGGTTCGGGACTGAAGCGCCCAGAACCGCTCGGTCACAGCTGCCCGCCAGTAAATAAATGCTTTCGAAATGTCGTGCTTCAGAAGAGTGCTAAAGATTAGGTGGGTCGATCACGTAACTAGTGAGGAAGTACTGAACAGAACTGGGGAAACTAGAGATTTGTGGCATAACTTGACCAAAAGAAGGGATCGGTTGATAGGATGCATTCTGAAACATCGAGGGATCACAAATTTAGTATTTAAGGGAAGTGAGTGTGTGTGTGTGTGTGTGTGTGTGTGTGTGTGTGTGTGTGTGTGTGTGTGTGTGTGTGCGGGGAGTCAAAATCGTAGAGGAAGACCAAGAGAGAAATACAGTAAACAGATTCAGAAAGATGTAAGTTGTAGTAAGTATTCGGAGATGAAAAGGCTCACACACGATAGAGTAGCATGGAGAGCTGTATCAAACCAATCTTCGGACTGAAGACAACAATATCATCATCAACAACAACAACAACAACAACAACAACGACAACAACAACAGCAACCTTCATTCTTATAGTGTAGCAGTTCTTTTTATGTACGGTCCAAGTTTCATCGAGCTATGTTACTTGTTAGTGACAAATCATGGGAAAACTACTTCAGCCTTAGTTTTGCATACCAGCGTATTTTGAAACAATAGCTGCAAAGGAATATTTCACTCTTTTACGAGGTCTTCAATGGATAACACATGTGAAGCATACTTATGCTAACTGGTTGTGTTTTACATGAATTACTTACGTGCTACATGGATGTCGGTGGAATAACCTTGAAAACAATACACAGTCGTCCGCGATTTTTCCAGACTGTGGTTTATTACTGTTTAAATTTCATCACTGGTTCTCGAAGATGGAGCAATATTCTGTATAACAAAGACATGCATTTCATACAAACTGCAGCTGCATGTAATGCTCCGAATACCGATCTGCGTGGTGGTCCATTGGTCTGGAACGAAGCCTCTAAAACAAAAAAAAAAAAAAAAAAAAAAAAAACGTTGATAAACGAATATTTAAGGTAGTATGAGATGGGCGATGAGGAATACTTGTGGAGCTTTGTTCCCAACATGGCGGCCATTTAGGAAGCTTGGATAAGGCTTGTAGCTTTAAAACGCAAAGGATTTCATTTGGCATAACGAACAGAAAATTACCCAAGAACTGTGTCTTTCATTTGAGGATAGATTTCTTCATTCTCGCGTTATGTCGCATGTTATTCAGAACACAGCAAATGCTTGTGATAACACATGAAAAGGGATGTCCTCTACATGTCCAGCACGTTGCAGGGTGGTTGTAATCACCTTCCCCCATTGCTTGGATGTTAACCAACACACGTATCTAGATTCTCATTGATGATATACGAGCACTGCGCTCTGTACTTTTACTGAACTATGCTAGCAAAGCGGTAGATATTCTTTCTTTTGTCATTATTTCCGATCGTTCAGCTTTCGGTTAGTCTGTGACAGAACCAGTATCACGGAATTTTGCGAGAGACTACACCACCGCTCTGTAGATAATGGGATGTCTGTCTGGGTGACATTGTTGAAATATTCTGCAGTAACATGAGTGCACCACTTTCTTGATGTATGGACGATCTTAATGCATTCGATTTGTGTTCGTCGTCATCTTTCACGTTAGCTCTAATGAGGAATGTTATAACTGGAGTATGACTAAATGTGTGCTCAAATGAAAGCCAGAATTAGTTTTCTCTTGTAAGTCTCTAATGTTCGCAACGTCGCACGATTCCCTTTGAATTTGAAAATTACGAACTGAATACAAAGTGGCTTCCAAAATGGCCGCCATGTTGATGATACTTCACACTTTTCCCCCGTGCACCTATCTCGTTCTAGATTACTTTCAGTTTTTGTTTATCCAATTGTTTTCGCTTTAAAAGGATTGTTCACACTTATGGATAACCCTGTAATGTACAGCTAGTTTCACAACAGGAGTCATCCTATTTGGAAGAAACTTATTGCCTTGGACAGAAGCCCAGCATTCAAGTACAGAGAGATGATGAAGGTTCTTGACAATGAACTGTATGCTCAGCAGAATTTGAGGATATGATGATGTATCGTGTGAGGAAAGACTCACAAATATGCACTCGTCAACTTGCACATGAAACGATCGCTTCGAACGAAGGAACGAAGGTCATTAGAACGGTGAGGTCATTAGAGATGGAGCACGGTGTGCAGGAGGATGGGGAAGGAAAACCGACTTTTTTTCGGAAGAAACCCTCCAAGGATTTGCCTCAGACGATTTAGGGAAACGATTAACGACATGGCTGTTTGTGTGTATTGATATGTAGACTGTTGTTATACTTCCTTTTGAGCCGGCCGAAGTGGCCGTGCGGTTAAAGGCGCTGCAGTCTGGAACCGCAAGACCGCTACGGTCGCAGGTTCGAATCCTGCCTCGGGCATGGATGTTTGTGACGTCCTTAGGTTAGTTAGGTTTAATTAGTTCTAAGTTCTAGGGGACTAATGACCTCAGCAGTTGAGTCCCATAGTGCTCAGAGCCAGCCACTTCCTTTTGCTGCTCGCTCAGTTAGCAGACTGACCAGAATGACGGAGTATAATGCCGGCCGCGGTGGTCTAGCGGTTCTGGCGCTGCAGTCCGGAACCGCGGGACTGCTACAGTCGCAGGTTCGAATCCTGCCTCGGGCATGGGTGTGTGTGATGTCCTTAGGTTAGTTAGGTTTAAGTAGTTCTAAGTTCTAGGGGACTTATGACCTAAGATGTTGAGTCCCATAGTGCTCAGAGCCATTTGAACGGAGTATAATTGACGCCTGCCGCTGTTTCTTTTCGTAAATATTTTCTTCTGTTTCTCACAATGCAACCGAACGTGCTGGAAAACTGATTAAGATACTCGTCTTGTTTCCGGTCGAACGATGCTTCAAATCTCCATCCGGCCTTCTGGATTTATACTTCTCATGGACTGTAAATCGCTTAAGGCGAATTCTTTCAAAAATAGTATGATCATTTTTCTTCCCTTTTCTCTCATATCCCTTCATCCCGAGCTTGACTGCATATATAACTGCCCATTCGTCGAGAAAACGTAAAACACTAATTCACATTTTTCTTATTCATCTCTCCTTATTAGTCCCTTTTCATTCTACATTTTACTTCTCATTTAATTTTTAAGTTTATTTTGAATTGGTCTAGCTTCCTACTGCTAACCTTACAGCTTACCTGCCTACATGACTCTGCGCCAGACTCAGTGTTTCAGATACCATTTCATCAATTCTGTGTCCATTAGCCTTAAATCTGAAAGTGTAAACATTATTAACTGGTCATGATTTGCTTCTGATGCCTTCCTCTTTACCTTCCTTAAGATTGCTTACTAGGATAATTTTGATAATTCACTTATTGTTGCCGGCCGCGGTGGTTCAGCGGTTCTAGGCGATCAGTCCGGAACCGCGCGACCGCTACGGTCGCAGGTTCGAATCCTGCTTCGGGCGTGGATGTGTGTGATGTCCTTAGGTTAGTTAGGTTTAAGTAGTTCTAAGTTCTAGGGGACTGATGACCACAGATGTTAAGTTCCATAGTGCTCAGAGCCATTTGAACCATTTTGAACTTATTGTTCCTCTAATTTGAGCCATGTTGCATTATTTTTTTGATTTATAGGTACTGAATACGACAAATATTTATTCTCGTACTTTTTACACTTCAAACTTCAGAAGACTTTATTCTATGCACTGATTCTGGTTCATATGTCACCTGTAAATCTGGTATTGAAATAATTGCTTTGTACAATTGGAAAGCCATATTTTCAGTGTTAGGAGAGAGAGAAACTAGAGAAAATAGCCGATTTTGTAAGCAGCCTTGTTTTACGCCAATGCAAGCGTTTAATACATAATCTGGACTATACAAACATTTATTATTTGCAGCAGAAAACTGGTAACTGAGTACAACAGAGGCAGTGCAGTAATCGTTTCGAAATTTCTCTGCCTAACCGGCAAGATGCTCCAGCGTTGCGTAGTTCCCTACCAAATGTTACAGAATTCATTGAAATAGTTGCATGTGATTGGTTTCGGAATGTATTTTGACGTTCGCGCTGTTCTGAAGTAGCCCAACAGGGGGTAATGCCCAGTTTCGAATGTGTGGAAGAAGTTAAATTGCTATTTGCCCCTCATTTTCTGCTTCATAAAATTCAATGTGTTGCATGCTAGCTGCGTTGCTATTGATCCGTAGCTTTCATATCCGGAAAGCGCGGGTTCTTGTCAACATTCTTCTTTATTACACAGCCATTTAATAATACATTGCTAATATTTACAAGCAACTTTAAAATTAGAAGTTTTGTAGCTGATGGCAGTAGAAGATCCTACAGCCACAAGCGAAATATAACGTTCTTTCGACAGTTCTTACAGACTGTGCACTTAAGTTTAAAAATAGTTAACGAGAACCCAAAGACTGTTTTGACGCATCTTTCAGATCCTCTCATTTGCCATTGCACATTACCGCGATCTATCTTTAACGCTCATGTAAAGGCCTGTAGCTACGTCTGCTGTTTTCGACCATTTTATATAGAATATTTTTTAGTAGCAACTGATTTCCAAATATGCGCCCAATAAATCTCTCTCTTCCGTAATTGCGTTCTTTGTTAGGCATCTTCTCAAATTGTCAGATCAGTATTCCTTGCTCTACAATTCGTTTAATTTTCAGCAGTATCCTCTAACACCACGTTTGAGAGACCTTCATTTCTATCTTCCCCATCGTCCACGTTTCCTCTCGCTACAGAAATGTATTCCAAGTATTGCTTTTTATGAATCTTCTTTCCGGTTTCGAAGTCTGTGCTTTTGTATGTTTGCTGCTGTTTCTTTTTACGGAAAGTTCTTGGGTCTTGTGCAGTAATTGCTGCTTTGTCTTTCTAGCTCCTATCTTCTTTATCTACTTCACTTTCGAAATTGCAAAATTCACACATCTTTTCAATAGTCTTTTGTAGATGTTTAGCTTTCAGGTCGTCCGCTTGCTGTGCACACGTGTGTACGCAATAAATTCAAATTTTATAGTACACAGGACTAACAAGACACTGTTCTGCTGTTTACAGGAACCTGGCCAACAACCTCGTGACGTCAATTTCTGCAGGAGATTTCCCACGACTGCCAAACTTGGTTGTGCTGTAAGTATACATCCTCTCTGTTCACTACTAACTGGTTTTAATTCTGCCCAACCGCCTGTGTAGCTACGACTGTCCATTCCCTGCATTACAGTGGAGCGGGAGAATGTCGCTCCTTTGGCCAGGAGAAATGGATACTGGCGAAGCCACGAGAGACGCAGTTCTGGGTGGGGCTGCCCGCCTGGGGTGGAGCGTAATAACGGAAAATAGATTTGCTGCCGGATTGTGATGACAACTGCGCGGTTAGCGCAAATGTTTCTCCATTAATGGCGTCGCTGACGAATGCGTACAGTATTACGCTCTCTGCCAACATAATTGATGGCGTGCAAACACCGAGGGCTCAGCACTGCGGCACAAGTTATAACTACGCCTTGTTCTGTGTGATTCATTTACGCCGCTGACGGTCGTTGCAACGAACGGCAACTGTGAAGCGTGAACTTTGTTTCCGGGCGTACGGTATTCGCAAAACCTGACAGTTTGGCGTCAACCGTAACATACACCTCACAACTGTACAGGGTGTGGCGCTTAAGTGCGAACAATTTTCGGTTTGAATTTCCCACCATATCTTAGTTCCATCAAATATCGTGGCTGGAGTTCATGAAACCCATAAGCATTTAGTAAACAGTCAGAACTTGAAAATGGACGAGACGTTACGGACAAGTGCGGAGTACAACTGAGGAGCCGCGATTATCGAAAGTCTTTGCGCTGGGTGTTCGCCCACTGGAACAGTTCGATTCTTCGGGTACCCGGGATCAACTACACTACTGGCCATTAAAATTGCTACACCAAGAAGAAATGCAGATGATAAACGGGTATTCATTGGACAAATATATTATACTAGAACTGACATGCGATTACATTTGGGTGCATAGATCCTGAGAAATCAGTACCCAGAACAACCACCTCTGGCGGTAATAACGGCCTTGATACGCCTGGGCATTCAAACACAGCTTGGATGGCGTGTATAGATTCAACATGATACCACAGTTCATCAAGAGTAGTGACTGGCGTCTTGTGAGAGCCAGTTGATCGGCCACCATCGACCAGACGTTTCCAATTGGTGAGAGATCTGGACACTGTGCTGGCAGGGGCAGCAGTCGAACACTTTCTGTATCCAGAAAGGCCCGTACAGGACCTGCAACATTCGGTCGTGCATTATCCTGCTGAAATGTAGGGTTTCGCAGGGATCGAATGAAGGGTAGAGCCACGGGTCGTAACACATCTGAAATGTAACGTCCACTGCTCAAAGTGCCGTCAATGCGAAAAAGAGGTGGCCGCGACGTGTAACCAATGCCACCCCATATCATCACACCGGGAGATACGCCAGTATGGCGATGACGAATACACGCTTACAATGTGTGTTCTCCAGGATGTCTCCAAACACGGATGCGACCATCATGATGCTGTAAACAGACCAGGATTCATTCGAAATAAATGACGTTTTGTCATTCGTGCACCCAGGTTCGTCCTTGAGTACACCGTCGCAGGCGCTCCTGTCTGTGATGCAGCGTCAAGTGTAACCGCAGCCATGATCTCCGAGCTGATAGTCCATGCTGCTGCAAACGTCGTCGAACTGTTCGTGCAGATGGTTGTTGTCTTGCAAACGTCCCCATCTGTTGACTCAGGGATCGAGACGTGGCTGCACGATCCGTTACAGCCATGCGGATAAGATGCCTGTCATTTCGACTGCTAGTGATACGAGGCCGTTGGGATCCCGCACGACGTTCCGTATTACCCTCTGATCCCATCGACTCCATATTCTGCTAACAGTCAAGATCTCGACCAACGCGAGCAGCAATGTCGCGATACGATAAACCGCAATCGCGACAAGTCAACGCCGGTCAACTGCTGTTTGTGTATGAGAAATCGGTTAGAAACTTTCCGCGTGTCAGCACGTTGTAGGTGTCGCCACCGGCGCCAACCTTGTGTGAATGCTCTGAAAAGCTAATCATTTGCATATCACAGCATCTTCTTCCTGTCGGTTAAATTTCGCGTCTGTAGCACGTCACCTTCGTGGTGTAGCAATTTAAAGGCCAGTAGTGTATTTACGATATTGTGGCCAAGTATGATGCTTCGGAGAATTCTGCGGTTCATATCCTAGATATTGTGTCCAGTGAGGGTGATATAATGCCGCTACATTTCTTTGAAAAGAGACAAACCGTCACAAAATAAGTTTATCTGCAAGTTTATCTGCAAGTTTTGAGAAGTGTCGTGAAACCGTGGATGGTAACTGGAGCCTCGGGGAGACAATATGTCTTTCAAAAGGACGGTGCACTGCCTCATACGAGCCATTTAGTCCAAAAGTAGCCCTCTGATAATGTTAACATGAAACTTCCTTACAAATTAAAACAGTGTGCCAGACTGAGACTCGAACTCGCGACATTTGCCTTCCGCGGGCAAGTGCTCTACGAACTGAGCTACCTAAGCACGACTCACGAGCCGTCCTCACAGCTTCAGTTCTGCCAGTACCTCGTCTCCTACCCTCCATGCTTCACAGAAGTTGTGCTGGTCCCTAGTTCGGGTCTCGGTCTGGCACACAGTTTTAAACTGTCAGGAAGTTTCATGTCAGCGTACACTCCGCTGCAGAGTGGAAATCTCATTCTGAACTTTAACATGTTCTGGTCAAAGAAACCCTGGCTCCAAATAGCTCGGTCTTGAACCCCCTCGGTTACTACATTTGGATCGTAGTCGAAAGAGTTACCAATAAGATGAGGTACCCTAATGTCGCATCTCTACCGCACGGCTATCGAAGCAGCATTCGCGAATATGGACAGCGCTGTTTTAAAGAGTGCGTGCGGTCGCTTCACGATAAGACTGGAGGGAGTCATTGCAGCTGAAGGGGATTATATCGAGTAATCTTACTCTTGTAAGATACCACTACTTATATGTAAAAGGATTTTCGTTTTCATTTTTATTTTGTTTTAATAAATTTGCTTTTTTTACAAAAAGTTTCATTTGTCTGGATTTAAGCACCGCAGCCTCTATACTTCCACGTTATTTTTGAGAGCTCATACTGTAATATTGCAGTCTTTCATTTATCATTGTCTGTTAAGAGAAATGGTGGTAGATTCAAATCATCAGTGCACAAAAGCTTTTTACTGGCTCCGTTTATTTTCAAGGAAAGATACGTGATAATCTCTTAAGCGTGTCCTCCGTCTACTTGTCGCAGACTCGTAATGCCATCAATTCGAATAGTGGTGAGCGAGTTAGTGGGGTAACAGCGGATGAAGGAGTGATATATTTTGTGTTTTTCGTTTATTATGTGCTGTTCTACAAGAGGCGACGAGAAAATTAGTTAACTGAGGAAGTGCTGCTTATTGATTTGGCTTTCATAGAGCGTGCATTGCAGGAAACCAAATTGAAATTTGGAAAAGGGTTATTCACTGAAAAGCCAAAGAAACTGGTACGGCTGCCTAATATCGTGTAGGGCCCCACGAGCACGCAGAAGTGGCATGGAATCGAGTAATGTCTGAAGTAGTGCTGGAGGGAACTGGCGCCATGAATCCCTAAGAGTACAAGGGGGTGGAGATCTCTTCTGAACAGCATGTTGCAAGGCATCCTAGATATGCTCTGTAATGTCACTGCCCAATAGTGAGCCGGCCGGAGTGGCCGTGCTGTTCTAGGCGCTACAGTCTGGAACTGAGCGACTGCTACTGTCGCAGGTTCGAATCCTGCCTCGGGCATGGATGTGTGTGATGTCCTTAGGTTAGTTAGGTTTAATTAGTTATAAGTTCTAGCCGACTGATGACCTTAGAAGTTAAGTCACATAGTGCTCAGAGCCATTTGAACCATTTTGAACCCAATAAGGACTGTCTGGTTGATGTGGCCTATTCTACACCTTATTTTAGATCTATGTGACGATGCTGTGCTGATTATATTTATATCTTTTGACGATGCCACTATGGCCTTATCACTTTAGGAGATTGTGTAAAAAAGATCTGAGGATGGTCATTACGGACTGAAACCCGTCATCGTCTAAAGAATTGATATTGTGATCAATTACTGGAATAAAAAACATTTGACAGTTTTTGATCACTGTTTGTATGCGCGACCATGTCTCAGTTGATGCAACATGTTTTCATTCATTAGCAGTGTAATGTCGGTGTTGGCGCGTCCAGGAGAGGCGGAATACTTTGTATTGTGCAGTCGTCATGGGTACACGAGTGGGCCTTCAGTTCCGATAGCCCACATCGATGATGTTTCGTTGAATGGTACGCACTCTGACACTTGTTGATGGCCCACCATTGAGACCTGCAGAAATATGCGGAAGGGTTGCACTTCTGTCACGTTGAACGATTCTCTTCAGTCTTTGTTGGTCCCGTTTTTTCGGCCGCAGCGACGTCGAAGATTTAATTTTTTACCGGATTCCTGATATTCACCGTGCACTCGTGAAATGGTCGTACGGGACAGCTATCTCGGGAATGCTGTGTCCCACCGCTCGTGCGCCGACTATAGCATCATCTTCAAACTCACTTAAATCTTGCTAACCTGCTATTGTTGCAGCGGTAACCGATATAACAACAGCGCCAGACAGTTGTTGTAATATATAGGTGTTGCCGACCGTAGAGTCGAATTCTGCCTGTTTACGTATCTCTTTATTTGAATACGCATGCCTATACCAATTTCTTTGGCGCTTCAGTGAATTCAATAAGAAGAAATAGAAACTTTTGGTTTGTTGATGACATTGTAATCGTGCCAAAGACGACGAGGCATTAGGAAGACCAGCGGAAAGAAATGAATAGTGTCATGATAAGTGATTATAACACCAACAGCAGTGTATTTAGATCAACAGTAATGGAGTGCAGCCGAAATAAATCATGAGAAAAAAAAGAAAAATAAATGGCGATGGCCAAAGTAGTTACATAAAATTCAGACTCTCGATAGCAAGAAAAGCATTTCTAAAAATGAGAGCTTCGTTAAAATCGAACGTCAATTTAAACTTAAGTGTTTTCTGAAAGTGTATGTACTGTACAAACGTGAAACGTGGACGCAAAGCCGTTCAGACAAAAAGACAAATTTTGTTCGCAATCCTTTGGTTCATTTCTGTATTATTGTTGACTTTAAGTAACAACCCAAAAATTTTAAGTAAGCTCAAAGTTCTGACAATTTATGGTATTTCGTTTTGCATACTTGCAGTAGAGCTAGCTGAATTACATCAGCGAAACATCCTAACGATTTAATCGCGCACTCTATCACTTTTATCGGACTTTTGACGTCACACTGTCAAATATTACTGTCAGATATGGATGGCGATTAACGCTGAAACAACAGGTTTTCAGTTATTCTGATTTTTTTTCATTTCCAGTTCAACCTGATTGTTGAAACTGCTTAAAATAACCCCTATCTGAAACAACCGATTTCCAGTAGTAATGATAGACATCGAACAAATGTTAAAAAATTCGAAGACGCCCTCAGACTTTTACAATGTACGTTTCAAGATACCTACAATCAAAATATCAAATAAAATGGGGAAATAATAATAATAATAATCAGGATAAAGTTGACATTATACCAATTATACTATCAACTACAGGAGTCATACCACACAATATCCACCAGTACATCAACGCAATACAGCTACATCCAAACTTATATATACAACTACAGAAATCTGTAATTATTGATACATGTTACCCGAAAGTTCCTAAATGCAATGTAACATATACCGTACAGTTAAAAGGAAGTCACGCTTGATCAAGGTCCGCGTCACTTTCCATATTTGACCAGACATAACGTCTGAGAAAAGAAAGAATAATAATAATAATCTGACTCTTATCCAAGCACAAAAATTACACAATCTCACCATAGAACTGACGAAGTACAAAATTCAAATTCTTGCCTTTCAAGATTCAGAAACGATACAGTACAATAATTATAGAATCTTCAAAAGTGGAACAAACAAGGAAAATGGCATCACTATCTGGAATGGACTTTGTTGCAGACAAAAAAGTGCTGGACTCAGTAACAGATGTGAAACCCATCAACAATCGACTAATGACCCTAAGAATCAAACATACCAACAAAAACTACACCTTTATTAATGTACATACGCTAACAAATGGTGGTAATACAAAAAGAGCCTGAAGAAACAAAGATTCTAGGAAGAACTTGAAACAGGCAAAATTCCAAAAGATGATATGAAAATTCTGCTCTGTGACTTCATTGCACAAATAGACAGAGCACACAGATACAAGAAGACAGTAGGAAATTATCTAGCAAACAAATTGGCCAATAGAAATGGAACACGACTCATTGAACAATGCCAACAAAAATAACTAAAAATTATGTCAAACTCACTTCGAAAACATCCCCAAAAAACAAAAAAACGTGGCAATAACCCATCCATGATTTGGGAGAATTTCAGATTGATCATGTTTCAATGTCATATGACTACCAAAAAGAAATTCACGATGTGCACGTACGCAGAGGTGCAAATATCTATTCGAATCATTATTTAACCAGAATAAAAATTAAATTCGCACCCAAAAGGAAATTCAAAAGAAAAACACCGCTAATCCCAAAATTTGATCTACACAAAATCAGAGACTGTAAAATCACTGGAAGATGGGAAGAACAACACGCAGAAGATTGGGAGGAATTTCAAACTAAAATCATCAAAACAGCAAAAAATCTGATCCCTCTTCACAAAAATCCAAAATCCACTTGGTGGAATCAAGAATGCGAGAACGCACTAAAAAAGAGAAGAAAGGCATATCAAAATTACAACTGCAACAAATCAGAACAAACGCACAAGAAATTTTTCGAAATGCGCAAAGAGAGTTCTAAGATTTTGAAACAGATCAAACGAGAATATGTCAGTGAGCAACTGCAGTCAATCGAAGAAAACTTCAAAAACTACAATACACACGATTTCTACAAGAGCTTCGCAAACTAGATCAAAGGGTACTCACCACAAAAACTTTGCTTTCGAAAACAATATTGTAAATTGGCCCTGACAAATAAAGAAAATTGCCAAGTACTAGGCACATATTTTTCACAGCTTTTAAATTTGACAGAACCAAAAGAGGGATTCCCGAAAGTGCAGCCAGAAACCTCACCACAGAACTCGTCACCACCAACACAAGACGAAATTTATGCACACATCAAGAAACTTAAAAGCAATAAAGCATCAGGGGAGGACGAAATTGTAGCAGAACTCTTGAATGCTCTAATCCATTCACCACATAAAAAAGATAATAAATCAGATGTAAACAACTTAGGGGGAACTTTGTATTACCTGTCACCTCCAACATTCTATCAGCTTGTTTCTTGAATAGAACACAGCAGAAATTATAACCCAAAGTAGTAGAATATCAGGCAGGATCCAGACGGAACAGATCATGTCCGGAGCAAATGCTCAACCTCAAAACCATACTCAAAATGCGAACTCTCAGGCGAAACCCTGTAGAAGGCACATTTGTAGATATCAAAAAAGCTTACGATTCACTAGACAGGCTCTCACCATTACAAATTTTAGAAGAAAGGGGATTATATCCCAAGACATGAGAAATCATAAAATAAACACTAGTTGGCACGAAATCTAAAGTAAAATTTATGGGGAAGATCTCAGAACCCTTCGTCATTCAAATGGCTCAAATGGCTCTGAGCACTATGGGACTTAACTGCTGAAGTCATCAGTCCCCTAGAACTTAGAACTACTTAAACCTAACTAACCTAAGGACATCACACACATCCATGCCCTAGGCAGGATTTGAACCTGCGACCGTAGCGGTAGCGCAGTTCCTAACTGTAACGCCTAGAACCGCTCGGCCACTCCGGCCGGCAGCACGGAGAATGAGCAGTACCACAATAGCGAGCAGAGGCAGAGCTACACTGGTCCATGCTTCTCTTCCCGACATGCAACAGCACTGCTCATTCGCTGCTGGATTACTGGTTATTCGTCGCGTTTTACTGTCTCTGTTAATAAATATCGATCAAAAAATACCCCTATAGAATAATCTTGACCGCTGTGAATTCTGCTTTAAAAATCACTTTGTTTGTAACAGTGAACAGACCGATCCTTTTTGTTTCCCTGTATGAAAGACGCCATAAGGAGTGAATGTTTTGCTTGACTCCAGCTACACATTGCAGAAAGGAAATTGGAGTTATCTGCCGAAACATCAAAGAAAGGGTACCTGATGACTCTTAGGAGGGAGACATTGTAGATTGAATAACGTAAGGGACATCCTGCGAAGTTCTCTGCTATTGCTTCCCTTTCATTTCTGTTGATTACTATCACAGAATTTTTGCATCCGTACACGTTGTAGACAACCTTTCAGTATGTGAGTGTAGGCTTTCTCGGTGTATACTGCTGATGAAATATTCTCGGAATTCCATTCGGGTAGCTGCGTCGAAAATCAGTGACGATGGCGAAGATGATGAGAATGACACTCATCGAAACGTCGCGGATTTTCGACTCAGCTACCCAGATGAGAGCCCGATAAGATTTCATCAACCTTTCAGTATATCACTCAAACGGTTGAGGAAAAATTACAAATAGGGAAAAAATTCATCCATTATGTGTATTGCGGATAACCAAATACGCACATCAAGGAAGTAATGTTTCTCTGCCTCGTGATGACTGGATGTTGTGTGATGTCCTTAGGTTAGTTAGGTTTAAGTAGTTCTAAGTTCTAGGAGACTGATGACCATAGATTTTAAGTCCCATAGTGCTCAGAGCCATTTTTAAGGAAGTAATGCCTGTTCTTTGGCATATTATACATCAAATAATGAAAATAAATACATATTGCAAGAAATTCTCCTACTCCACCAATACAGCGTAAATACTGGAGAAGCCCCTTTATCTTGATAGTATTAAGTATAGTCGAACAGCATCGCTTGTCATCTGTAGGAAATTCCTTGAGCTCGTGGTCATGGAATAGAACAATTTGCTGTAAGGAACCTGGTGACTAACGCTAATATTACGAGAAGCGCTGTTCGAAACTAGTCGCGCTAGACGGCAAATGAGAGTGTGAAGAGAGATGAATTGGAAATAACGATGAGTAACAGGTATCTCATTTTCGTCATATTGTTTTTCTCTCTCAAAAAAACAGGTATAAACAAAACTTTCAAAATGATCTCGGCAACCACAATGTTTTGGTTGGATGTCCATGTATTCAAACTAGTTGGCAGCCTTTCAGCGTTACAGCGTTACACGACTCAGAGGTTTCCCTGCAGAGTTTCAGTTTCAGACAACAGCAGGCTGTACAGGTAACCAACACTTGCCACTCGTCTTGCTTTGCCACAAGTGGGTCATCTGGTCCTGTTTGCCAGTTTTTCTAGTTGTGGACTTGCTCGCACTTTCCGACCTTTGTCGAGCAAAGTGACAGCCGGTGGTAGAGACATATGCTGTCCCACTACACTTAGCGCCCGCTTCAGATGCTTATCGCGCCATCAGGAGCGTGTCCAGCAGAGACCGGAAAGTTGTGGAATGCTGTTGCGATATCATCTCCACGTACTGGTTCCACACTTAACGCCGGGCTGGGCGGCGGAGCGGAACAACGAACATACGCGCAGTGATCGCTGGCAGCGATGGCGCTGTGGATATTTTTGCTGTTACTTAGCGATCTCTGACAGTCGGCATATCTCAGATTTAACTACCGTAAGCTCCCAACGACTGTAATTGCAGTAGTTTCCACGTACCTGTGCCCCATTAGCCACACTTCCTGACAGTACCACCTCACTGAGAGGCGGATCGTTAGCGTAGTTGAAGCGATTAAAATTGACATCCAGTGAGGATATAAATATTTCTCTGTTTACTGAACACTTCGGTCTAGTGGTTAGATTAGATTCAGCATTCGTTCAATAGACCTAAAAACGGGATGATTCTCGTGGGTGTAGAAGAAGTCAAAGTATAACATCAAAAACATAAAACATTTGAATATAATACTCACTAGCAAGATCATTTGTCAGGAGATTGTCAAAATAGGTGAATACATTTCAGTAATCTGTAACTGAACTGGTGGCGTCTTTTAGAAGTAACCTAAGACATCCTGACATCTCAGGTTCGATCTGAGCCAATGCAAAAATTTTTTATAAAAGGACGAAGACTTTCAGTATAAGGATTCATCGTCCCTCTTCCAATGACCTTGTCGAAAAGGGTGAAGGAGCGGGCAGTATTTGAGGCTCTCTTGCTCTTGGGGTGGGAAACTGCCTCTAAATGACTGATGATGAATCGCCAATGATTAGGGGCATGACAAGGCAGAAGACAATGGAAACTACTGCATTTAAGAGACATAATGTATAACCACATGTGCCCTGTAACTGAACAATTGACACGCTGATCTCTCCATTGGCAAAAGATTCCGGATTAGTCCCCCATTCGGGTTGCGGGTAAAGGCCTAACAAGTGAGAGGTGAGAACTTGCAAAAAATTAAACAACTAACTAAAGGATAGCGCTCTAGGCGTCGGTAGATGGAATGTCAGAAGTCTGGACTTAATTCTTTCGCCGATTCTGGGCAGAACCACCTTATTCCTTATTTTATCCGTCTACCTGATTTTCAACATTATTCTGTAGCACCACATTCCAAATGCTTCGCTTCTCTTCTGTTCCGGTTTTTCCACTGTCCATGATACACTACCATACAGTACTGTGCTTCAAACGTACATTCTTAGAAAATTCTCGCTGAAATTAAGGCCAATGTTTGATACTAGTAGTCTTCTCTTGGCCACAAATGCCATCTTTGTCTGTGCTAGTCTGTTTCTTATGTCCTCCTTGCTTCGTCCGTCAAATGTAATTATGCTTACAGTGTAGCAGAATTCCTTTCCTTCGTGTTCTTCCTGATCCGCGATTTTCATTGTAAGTTTCTCGCTGTTCTCATTTTTCTACTTCTCACTACTTTCGTCTTTTTTCGATTGATTCTCAGTGCACGTTCTGTGTTCATTAGACTGTTCATTCCATTCACACATCCTGTAATTCATCTTCACTTTCATTTAGGATAGCACTGTCATAAACAAGTCTTAGAATTGGTATCCTTTCACTTTGAATTTTAATTCCACACTTGAACGCTTCTTTTATTTCCATCATTGCTTCTTCGATGTATAGACGGAACACTAGGGATGAAGTAGTACACTCCAGACTGACAACCTATTTCATCCGAGCACTTTGTTCTTGGTCTTCCAGTCTTACTGCTCCACCTTCGTTCTTGTACGTATTGTATATTACTCTCGTATCCCTACAGCGTACACCTATTTTTCTCAGAATTTCAAACAACTTGAGTCATTTTACACTGTCCAACAATATTTCTACGAGGTCAAGTCTTATGAACGTGTCTTGAGTTATCTTCAGCCTTGCTTCCATTATCAACGGCAACGTCAAAAATGACCCTCCGGCGCTTTCATCTTTCCTAAAGCCAAACTGATTGTCATTTAACAGATCGTTTGTTTTCTTTCTCGTTCTTCTGTATACCATTCGTCAAAAATGGTTCAAATGGCTCTGAGCACTATGGGATTTAACAGCTGAGGTCATCAGTCCCCTAGACTTTGAATTACTTAAACCTAACTAACCTAAGGACATCACACACATCCATGGCCGAGGCAGGATTCGAATCTGCGACCGTAGCAGGAGCGCGGTCCCGGACTTAACGGCCTAGAACCGCTCGGCCACAGTGGCCGGCTATATACCATTCTTCTCAGCACCTTTGACGCATCAACTGTTAACCAGATTGTGCGATAGTTTTCGCAGTAATCTACTCTTTCTATCTTTGGAATTGTGAGGATGATATTTTTCCTAAAGTTTGATGGTACGTCGCCAGTGTCATAGATTCTACCCACCAACTTGAGTAGTCATTTGGTTCCCACTTAACACAATGATTTTAGAACTTTCGGAGGAATGTTATGTGTCCCCTGTGCAGTATTGCACTTAAATCTCCCAGAGCTCTTTTAAGTTCTTACTCTAATCCTGGGTCCTCTACGTCATCCCCGTCGATTCCAACGTCATCAGATAAGTCTTCCTCCTCACAGAGACTTTTACTGTACCCTTTCCACCTAACCGCTCTCTCCTCTGCACACAGTGGTATTCCCATTGCACTCTAAATTGAAAGCAAAGGCTGTAACATTAAATCTAAAGTTGTTTTGACTTTTGTGTATGCCGTTCTCACGACGATCATTTTTTTCGATTTCTTCACCCATTTTACCTTTTCTGTCTTTTATTTATTTTTATTTCATTCCCAAGGGATTTATGTTGCTGTATTCCTGTCTTTCCCTCAACTTTTTTTTCTCCTATCTTTTGTCGATCAATTAAAGTATTTCGTCTCTTACCCAAGTAAGGTTGCTGTAATCAGAAACGACAACAAACTAATGCCATCAACAATAATTCACTAACATGCCGACGTTGCAAACGGAAGGTGAAGAGACAGAGAAGGTATATGAGGATATGGAATGGGCATTCCAGTATATGATGGGAGATTATAAGCCTCTAATGAAGGGGATCAGATACGCGATAGTAGGGGAACGAATAGAAGAAGGATTTATAGGAGAATATGGGCTTCGTAGTACGAGTGAAAGAAGATAAAGACTGCCATCTGAAACAGATTTCAGCGAATAGTAGCTAACACACAGTTGAAAAATCACAAGAGGAAAAGGTATTGTTGGAAGATGCACGGTGACACAGGAAGGGGCCAGCTCTATTACATCATGGTCTGACAAAGATTTTTCATCAGGTCTTGGATTCAGATCAGTACCCAGCAGCTAATACAGACTCCGATCACAATTTAGTAATGATGAACAGCAGACTGAAGTTTAAAAGGATAGTTCGGAAGAATCAATGTGGAAAGGAGAGGGGTACTGAAGTAATAATGAGTCGCACCTGAATTTTTCTAAGGATGTAGATACGACGATAACATTACAGTAGGTAATTAACTTGAAGAGGAACGGACATCTCTACAAACGGTATTTACTAAAGTCGGACACGCAAACAAACACTATGTGATCAAAAGTATACGGACACCCGGCTGAACATGACTTACAAGTTCGTGGCTCCCTCCATCGGTAATGCTGTAATTCAGTATGGTGTTCGCCCACCCTTAGCCTTGATGACAGCTTCCACTCTCGCAGCGATACGTTGATCCAGGTGCTGGAGGTTTCTTGGGGAATGGCAGCCCATTCTTCACGGAGTGCTGCACTAAGGAGAGGTATCAATGTCGATCGGTGAGGGCTGGTATGAAGTCGGCGTTCCAAAACATCCCAGAGGTGTTATATAGGATTCAGGTCAGGACTCTGTACAGGCTAGTCCATTACAGTGATGTTATTGTTGTCTAACCATTCAGCCACAGGCCGTGCTTTATGAACAGGTGCTTGATCGTGTTGAAAGATGCAATCGCCATCCCCGAATTGCTCTTCAACAGTGCGAAGCCAGAAGGTGCTTAAAGTATCAATATGTTTGCTGCGATAGTGCCACGCAAAACAACAAGCGGCGCAAGGCCCCTCCATGGAAAACAAGATCACACCATAACACCACCGCCTCTAAATTTTGCTCTTGGCACTACACACGCTGGCAGATGATGTTCACAGGGGATTCGCCATACCCACACCTTGCCATCGGATCGCCCCATTGTGTACCGTGATTCGTCACTCCACACAACGTATTTCCACTGTCTAATGTTTACGCCCCTTACACCAAGCGAGGCGTCGTTTGGCATTTACCGGCGTGATGTGTAGCTTATGAGTAGCCGATCGACCATGAAATCCAAGTTTTTCACCTCCCGCACAACTGTCATAGTACTTGCAGTGGATCTTGATGCAGTTTGGAATTCCTGTGTAATGGTCTGGATAGATATCTGCCAATTACACATTACGATCCTCTTCAACTGTCGGGCTGCGCGGGTTTAGCCGAGCGGTCTCAGGCACTGCAGTCATGGACTGTGCGGCTGGTCCCGGCGGAGGTTCGAATCCTCCCTCGGGCATGGGCATGTGTGTTTGTCCTTAGGATAATTTAGATTAAGTAGTGTGTAAGCTTAGGGTCTGATGACCTTAGCAGTTAATTCCCATAAGATTTCACACACATTTCAACTGTCGGTGGTCTCTGTCAGTCAACAGACGAGATCGACCTGAACGCTTTTGTGCTGTAAGTGTCCAATCACCTGACCACGTTCGAAGTCCGTGAGTTCCGCGGAGCGTCCATTCTGCTCTCTCACGATGTTTAATGACTACTGAGGTCAGTGATATGGAGTACCTGGCAGTAGGTGGTAGCACAATGCACCAATATGAAAAACGTATGTTTCTGGGGGTGTTCGAATACTTTTGATCACATAGTGTAGGTGCAAAGAAGGTAACAGCTAAATAACGGTTGACCGACAAAAGAGGGAAGTACAAAAATATTAAGAGGATGATTGTAATACGACAGTATAAGTCACTTAGTAATTAAATAAATAGGAAGCGAAGGGAAGCAGAGGTGGAATGGCTCCAAAAAAAAGTGAAGAAATCGAAAAAAGAAGTGGTCATTGGAAGATCTAATTCAGAATATAGAAAACTCAAAACAACCTTCGGTGATAGTTAAAACCAAGGGCGTCAACATAAATAGTGCAATGTTTAAAGCTGATAACTTAAGAAATGAGGAGTTCCTCCGCAGAATCGACGGGGAGAGAAACATGTAAATCACAGACAAGAGAAGGAGACAGATTGATAAAACAAATGTTAATATATACGGAAAGAACATCCGTGACACATGAGGGAATCGTGAAGTGTAAAATGTGTAGGGGACAACAGAGGTTGGAACATAACTAACAAATAACTGAGGGTGTTGGAGTGCAAGTGCTGTTTGAGATGAAGATCAAACAAGTCAGAAGACTGATGAAAAGAAACTGCAGTTACGTACTAGTTAATTAATTATAGCTGTAGATGGAAACATATTAAACACCTTTGTGCTGCTACAAACGCTGTAACGCCGTTTCAGCATTAATTCGATAAGGCTATCCTCAATTACGCTAAAAGATGTCACTGCTTCTCTCAGGGCGCCTGCTGTTAGTTACCTGTAGAAGAGATCAAATTCACGATAAACGTGTAGAACGTGTCAACTGAACGATCCACTCAGTACTTTTATACAAAAACAAAAACTAAAAAACAGATTTTATTTACATAGCTATATGCTGACCATTTACAGGTCTTTTATCCTTAAGAAATTACTAACTACCCCTACTCAAAAGTTTCTCCATGCTATAGAAGCAGTTGTTAAAGAGAAACATCTTTAACTAACATTTGAAAACACTTCTGCTACTGTCAGACTTTTTATTTCCGTGGGTAGATCAAAGGGTTTTCACCCCTTCTGCGCCAAAGCTAGACTGATTTTTTCTTCTAGTGTTGCATTTGTGAAAATCTATATTATTCTCAGACTTTGATGGATTATTGATAGCAAATGTCTTAAGCAAATAAATGTACACAGAGTTTCATTTGAAGAACAACTGCAACTGAGGATCATATTGATGGTTGTTCTGGTGGTTATCGTACGATGTGTAAATCTTTTATTTCTTCTTATTTTCTCAGAGGTTGATTACAAAAAAGCGTAGAAATTGGTATGCACGTTTTGTGTATACTTTAATACACTGAAGCAAAGTATTCTCCTTCAGCGAAGATCAGACGATTTTCTGGTCACGGTAAATAATTCATGGCAGCACCAATGTGAACAATTTTCATTTGCCTATGGAGCAGACACTATAAAATATCAATACTTGGGAAACATATCTCTACGTAGTTAATTCGTGCGGTGTGATTGGTTGCGTAAAAAGGGACTACTGAAACATTTGTGTCGGTTCTGTTGCGGTGGAGGACTAGAACGGTTGGGTTAGATTGGATATATACGTCTACGTCTAGATACACATACTCCGCAAGTCAGCATACGTTGCATGGCCGAATATATCTAAGCCACTGCTAGTTATTCGGCTTTCCGTTCCACCTGCAAATGAAGTAAGGGGAAAAGTAGTGTTTATATGATACTATGTATGAAGTCTGTGTGTGTGATCCCTCAACCGTAAGGCGAAGAAAGAAGATAAGAATAAGAACATCTTCCTCTCATCCACAACAACAAAACTCATCGAAATTAAATAAGCATCCAAATTCTCCTAAATAAATTGTAACACCACAGTATGAACTAAAACTACTGACTGGAAAAGGCTAGCTCTCCTGCAGCTCATCATCTCTCTCCGATGTGAAAAAAATGAAAAAAGAAAAACACCTCTGCAGATGCTGCAGCAGAAAGTTACATCATTAAAAGTTAAATGTCTCGGAAATACTTCTTGCTGGAGTCCTAGACTAGAACAGACAGAATTAATACTAAAAATCTGTTTACTTTTATTATCTGACACTTTTGCCAGAGAAGCATTTTTCTTGTTCTTTTACTGACAGATATGCGCATTGATGTGGACGTGTCAAAGGGTTCATCTTCTTTGAATAGCGCTCCCACAGAAATTGGTGACATTCTACTTGTAATAATCGAGAAACGCTGTTGGGTCTTTGTTCCAAACTTTTCATATTACTGCATATAAATACGAGTATGTAAACTACGTACTTCTCTTATAGTGGACTGCTGTTTCGAATGACATGTAATAGTACCGATTTCATATGACACTAACTTTTTATTCAAATGTCGTATGTATTCCGATGTTCATGCTGTCGTCATCAGGTGAATTTGTTTTGTTTGAATCTTTAATTGCCTTTATATCTGAAGCATGCGGCATGTTTTCGGCAGACTGCAATGAGACTTGGTGGTTTTGTATTGTGACGAAACAGTAACTGTAATTATGAAACTGAAACGTTTCTGTATATTTTTGCATGTACGTAGGCCACATTCTTGTCTCAACAGTGCCTGCGAAAGCATATCGCTTATGTGCTGCAAACGCATCTCCAGGCTTAAACAGAATTAAAGACACAGATAGCATTGCCTTTGCAATAATCTTTGAGGCGCCCTATGGACCTACACGAAGAGTGCCTGAAGCGGAAAAGCAATGTTATTTGCTACTTGAAAAGATCCCAGAGGAAAAATTCATGCAAAAAGAGATAAATATAACTCCTACTCAGAGAGCGAATACAAAGAGTACCAGCGTTCAATACTAATGGCATTTCATAAAACATTTCTATTCTTGCAGAGTCATGAAGAGGAACCAGATCACAACTATCGACGACGACGCCTTCCAGAATGTGACTTCTCTGAGATCTCTGTAAGTTTCTGAACTATTTATTACAGTTTAGAGAGCAAAGAACGCTATTGTCAGATTGGCCCAAATTCTTAAAGGAGTGCACTTTATTTCGTGAAGTCAGCAAGACTTATTCAGATGAGGAATATTTTAAAAGCAAATGTTATTATTTATAATTAGAATGATCAATATTATTGCACTTTCAAACAGATTTCAGAAGACTGCATTTTCTACATGAATGAAGATATATACCTGATGGAGATTTTAACTTAGGCTTGGAAAGTATGAGGTTGTTGGCACCAGCTGTAAGATGCCAGTTCATGGCTGCTGGTGGGATTGTGGAGACACTATACCCCTAAGTACACTAGGTACACTAACTTTTTCGCCATGGCTTCATCCATGTATGCATATGTCACATATATCACACACATCTCCTCCTCTTCGCCCCCCCCCCCCCCCCATCTCTCTCTCTGCTCAGCTATGCCCCTCAGAACACTTACCTCCTGAAACACATTCTGATACTACCTGCAAAACACGCCAGTTCTGCAGGGCAGCTGAGATGTCAGGCATTGCCATCTTTTTCAACCCACCCTCAACCACACTGAACAGATGGATAACAAGGCGAGCTAATATTTATTATCATCCACTTCTGAGCTATATTTAAAATTTCGTGTCCCTTACTCAGGGGGAAGTTAACTTTGAAATCTGTTGAAAAATTTGTTCCAAAGAAACCAATAAGAAAGCGGTCTAATAAAAAATGACTTAAAAAGTATGCCACAGTTGTGTAGGCACACATGCATATATCTCTGTATAATCGAATGATTCTTTTGAAAATTAAAAATTTATAGTCCTTCCCATAAGTTGAAATTGCCTTTTTCCATCTCCATTCATGTAGAAAATACAGCCTACTGAAATCGATTTGATCTTCTTGAAATATCGTGACATATTTTGGTTTCAGTAAACGACTAGGCACATACCCAGTTTACAATAGTTCAGTCTTACATGTATAATTAACGTGAAGTTAGCTTTCTTAACTGTAACAAGTGAGACATCAGTGATGGAGTTCATCATATTTCAAATCACTTACATATTTTTGATATGGTTGTCAAGCAGTATTAACCAAACCTCCCGTTCGCAGGCATCTGGATGACAATTTTCTGCACAAGATACCCTCTGCACTCACAAGGCTGACTTCTCTGCAGGAACTGTGAGTAGCGCATGCGCACTTTTTATCTTTCCTTGTTTTGCTTTTCTAGCTAGGGTACCCTTCTTCACTCAGGGAGTTGATATGATATTGTGTGGTAGATGGAATAAAAGGATAAACTGTAAAGTATAAGGGGTAAAAAAATTGTTGAAAACGTATTACCACTATTTACAATACTTGTTAGGGTATAATAGGTGAAAAATGTTTATAGAAAACGTATTCTAGCTATTTACAGTATTTGTTTCCAAACTACGTTTTTCTTATTTTGGTTTTATATATGTACACATTTTTCGAATTTACTATTCGAGAGGAAGTTGTGTGTAGTTGACCATGAGAGAAGCAGGAGTCTTCGAGGTTGATGCCAGCAATATTTTAAAGTTTTTCCTTGCGCTTTGTTAATTGTAAATCTATTGACTAATTTGATTGGAAATTGCAGTCTTTTAAATTGGAATGACAGTTCAGTACAGATCAGCAGTATTCCGGGGATAAATAGTGTGTGTCGTTTGTATTTTCCAGCCATAAGTTCGGGTTCGATGACATTATTCGATAGCTATTTGACGATAATCCTTGTTCCATTACATAGTTTTGGTGAGTAGTGTGATCGGAAGTCCAATTTCAATTCGAAGGCAGTGTAATAGAATTCCTAGTACTTGCAAAGAGTTTAGAAATTCTGTAGGGAAGATCACACTCCCTTCAACGTCTGCCATAATTTCGATCGATTTGCAAATTATCTCTTCACCGGGAACTTTCTACATCTACATCAACATTTATACTCCGGAAGCCATCCAACGGTGTGGGGTGGAGGGCACTTTACGTGCCACTGTCATTACCTCCTTTTCCTGTTCCACTCGCGTATGGTTCGCGGGAAGAACGACTGCCGGAAAGCCTCCGTGCGTGCTCGAATCTCTCTAATTTTACATTCGTGATCTCCTCGGGAGGTATAAGTAAGGGGAAGCAATATATTCGATACCTCATCCAGAAACGCACCCTCTCGAAATCTGGACAGCAAGCTACACCGCGATGCAGAGCGCCTCTCTTGCAGAGTCTGCCACTTGAGTTTGCTAAACATCTCCGTAACGCTATCCCGCTTACCAAATAACCCTGTGACGAAACGCGCCGCTCTCCTTTGGATCTTCTCTATCTCCTCTGTCAACCCAACCTGGTACAGATCCCTCACTGATGAGCAATACTCAAGTATAGGCCGAACGAGTGTTTTGTAAGCCACCTCCTTTGTCGATGACCTGCATTTTCTAAGGACTCTCCCAATGAATCTCAACCTGGCACTCGTCTTACCAACAATGAATTTTATATGATCATTCCACTTTAAATCGTTCCGCACGCATACTCCCAGATATTTTGCAGAAGTGACTGCTACCAGTGTTTGTTCCGCTATCATATAATCATACAATAAAGGATCCTTCTTTCTATGTATTCGCAATACATTACATTTGTCTATGTTAAGGGTCAGATGCCACTCCCTGCAGCAAGTGTCTATCCGCTGCAGATCTTCCTGCATTTCGCTACAATTTTCTAATGCTGCAACTTCTCTGTATACTATAGCATCATCCACCAAAAGCCGCATGGAACTTCCGACACTATCTACTAGGTCATTTATATATATTGTGAAAAGCAATGGTCCCATACCACTCCCCTGTGGCACGCCAGAGGTTACTTTAATGCCTGTAGACGTCTCTCCATTGAGAACAACATGCTGTGTTCTGTTTGCTAAAAACTCTTCAATCCAGCCATACAGCTGGTATGATATTCCGTAGGCTCTTACTTTATCAGGCGACAGTGCGGAACTGTATCGAACGCCTTCCGGAAGTCAAGGAAAATGACATCTACCTGGGAGCCTGTATCTAATATTTTCTGGGTCTCATGAACAAATAAAGCGAGTTGGGTCTCACACGATCGCTGTTTCCGGAATCCATGTTGATTCCTACAGAGTAGATTCTGAGAAGATACGCGAGCAAAAAACATGTTCTACAATTCTACAACTTTCTTTTGAATATTAACGTTGAATTTGGTTTCATTACGACGAAACCGTGAACCTTCAACACATTTGTAAAGGACGGCGAAACGTTAATAGTCGAGCCCATTTTGGGTGACTAATATACGAGGAGCATTCAGTAACAAAACAAATAGCGGTAGTGCAGAAAAAGTTTATTAACTCAATGGTCAGTTTTTCTACGTAATTCTCAACAACCTCTGCGCACTTCTGCACTTTCTTACCAATCTTTTTATCATCTTGGCGAATAATTCTTTGCCTTAATCTCGAAACTAGTTTCTACTGAACTTGATGTCACACAGAGCTCCTTCCATCCAACTAAATAGATAACACTCCGCAGGGTCAGCCAGTCTTGTGGGTAGACCTCTCCTCTCACTCTGCCAATAGTTTCCCGCGTCACTCGTGCCATATGAGACTGAATGCTGTCTCTACCGTTCATGACATTTCCTATTCAACAAGGGGTAGACTTAGTTCTCAATAATGCTTGAGTAAGCCTTTGATTGAGCATTGATTCTCTAAAAATATCTCCACGATCATTCCAAAAGAAGGTAATTGTGACCTTCCTATCCGATTGTTGCGTTTTAAATTTCTTACGGACAGTTGAGTGAGGGTAATTCCATTGCATGCTTTGATGCTTGGACTCCGCCTCAAAGAGCTGTATCCAGGCTAAAAACCTGTGCAAAACCGTTCGGCCATCGATGCTGAAACGATTTTTGATCACGACACAAATGCAGTATCTCTTCCCTCTATTATGAACAGTAAACTCTCTGGAAACCACCTTGCACAAGTTTCATGTTAAGTCAAGTGGTTTTGAACGATGGAATGAGCTGTGCTAACGTTTACTTGAGATCTGTTCAACTGTAAATCGTCGGTCTTCTCGGTAAGTGAATCAATACGAACTTGATTCGCCCAAGTCCTTACTACCGCCGGACGCCTGAAACATTGCCCGTCGGCTCCCCATTTGTTGCCCCTTCTAAGATTTTTCATCCACGAGTAAAAAATTCGGGTTTCTCATTAAACTAATGTCATATTGTTTTTTCATCCGAAAGGATATTTCTGATGGCTATACATTTTTCGAAAACGAAACCGGATCACAGGACGCTTTTCCGCAAAGTTAGATTCTTGGACAGATACACCACCGTTACTAAGACCTAGCACGTTATGTTTACGTAAATATTATTGAACAAATGACTAAGACTCTTCGAAAGTCTGTCAACTGACACACAAGTTTCAGTTCCCTGCATTAGCCTCTAAGTCTGTTGTATGTGTTGTTCAGTTATTGAATGACCTTCGAAGCTAGATGGCATACAGTGAGGCAATGGACACAAACGTATTCCATTGGGCATCAGCAAAGTCACTTAGATGCCCATTACATACGTTATGATTGCATGAAAACATTAAAATTCCTGTGATGAACGTTACTGTTGAACTTTTGGCCAATTTCGTAATCCCAAACAACTATACACTATTTGACACATGCGGTCAGTGGCAAACGTAGACGAATCGTAGGAGGCGATGTGTGGTCAGAAAAATGTGAATGAGGAGAGGGAAGGAGAAGTGGATGAAGACATAAGAGTGAGGTAACTGTGATGTACCTAGTGATTTTAATTTTCGTAAAATACGAGCTGCATGGGGTCATGTTTTAGAAGGAGTGTTATTATGGAAAGTATCAGGAAGAATTTACACCACTGCTTTGTCGTGTCGAGACGGAAGTCACGAGGGACAAAATTGCCCCTTCACTCGATGCCGCTTTCAAAGGAGCACGAGGAACACATTGAAGAAACCAAATATTAACAAATCTCGTGTCACTTTACCTATGTAAAATATTTTTAAGTTCTCCAACAAATGACTGTCTTACAGATAATTACTTTTCCTTATATGTTCTAATGGCACGCTGTAACAGTATCACACACACCTCAACATAATGATTCAGAGTAAGGGAACAAGACAACAGGTACTCAGTGCGGTTGAGTGACAATGCATTGTATGTAGAAACAGACCTGTATGTGGACCGCCTGAGATAAGGCTGTGTTTATTGACTCTAGCAGACAAGCTTGCTTATCTGGGGTCAGCTGGGCTTACGCTGGCACGTGTCTCTGCAAGCTGATGCCGGCCACGTGTCGGCGTACCGAACTGGTAGGTTAACAATGATGAAGACATGCTGCAAGATTCGTGACATCGGTCACTGCCTCCTCATGCTAGACCGTGTCCAACAAAATGTAGCTCAGGATATGCAAAGGGAAATTATTCAGCTCTTCTCGACGTCATGTCCTACATTCCAGAAGCTCTCCTGCGACACTCGCAGAACTAGCAATCGTGGAGAAAGGATATTGTAGCGTGTGAGGGCAGTTCTTTGGTAGCTCAGTCGCTAGATCACTTGCTCCCGATAGGCAAAGATCCCGAGTTAGAGTCGGTCTGGAACATAATTTTAATCTACCAGGAAGTTTCATATCAGCGCACACTTAGCTGCAGAGTAAAAATTTTACTCTGGAAATGTCCCTCAGTACATGGCTATGCCATGTCTCTGCATCTCCGCAATATCCTTTCTTCTAGGAGCGCTAGTCCTGCAAGTGTTGCAAAAAAAAAAAAAAAAAAAATAGTTCAAATGGCTCTGAGCACTATGTGACTTAACTTCTGAGGTCATCAGTCCCCCAGAACTTAGAACTACTTAAACCTAACTAAACTAAGGACATCACACACATCCATGCCCAAGGCAGGATTCGAACCTGCGACCGTAGCGGTCGCGCGGTTCCAGACTGTAGCTCCTAGAACCGCTTGGCCACACTGGCCGGCTAAAGCCCATTAAATACTGGCTTCTACTGAATAGTGCAAGTAGAATATTTCGACTTTCTTTTTGCAGGATTCAAGTTTTCTGCTTGTGCACGGCCAAGTTTTGCAGGAGAGCTTTTGTTAAGTTTAGAAGGTGGAAGGAAAGCTGTGAGGACGGGTCGCGAGTTGTGCTTGGTAGAGTACTTGTCCCGGAAAGCAAAGGTCTTCAGTTCGAGTTTTCGTCTGACACACATTTTAATCTGGCAGGAAGTACCAAATGGTTTAGTGTTCATTCCACATTAGGTAGTCCGTTTTAATACTTTTGGTGTAGAAACTATTCTGGACGGGCTTTTAAGATGACCAAGAAACAACAAATAATGCAAGAGACTTATAACGGCCGTAATGCATTGTTTTTCTTACGAGACAAGAGAAACTGTTAAAAAAGAAGGCGGTATTCCAGAATGGCTTAAGCGCCAACTTTCTCTGAAAAGCATGACTGCTCTCTAAATACAGTTCCATTTTACTGAATGCACGCGATTGCTTCCTCAAATGTTAAACTGTCTCATCTACAAAAATATATATAGACAAGCTAAAGTATTATGACTACTGCCAACCGCGAAACTGATGTGCCTGGTAGCGTTGCGACAACGTGGCGCAGTAAGGAAGACGAATGTACGCTAGTTTTAGCGATAATACGTGCCGCAGATGTGGAAATCCAAACCCATTTTTGAGAAAGAGCACACTGTTAAGGCCCAGTTCCTGGGAACGAGCATCTCATAAACGGCGAAGTTGGCCAGCTGTTCGCTTGGTACTGTCATGAACAGTTATGGGAAGTGGTTGTTGGATGGTAAAACCACGAGTAGACAACAAGGTGTTCGACGTACCACGTGGTAGTCAGAGGCTATACGGTACTGTAAAGGTGGAAAGGCGGCGACCTGTGGTATATTTGACGACAGAGTACAATTCTGGTGTAGGTACGTTTCTGAGCACTTCGTTCAGCGCACGTTGTTAAACACGGAGTTCCTCAACAGTCGAATATGCCCGGTGGCATTGTGATCACGCGACGCAGTAACGACGACGAATGAGAACTCATTTTAGAGACAACCCCCTGCCGAAAGTGGGGAAATCCAAAACCTTGTTTGACAAAGGGCGGATTGTTATGGCACGGCGCTTGGCAACGAGTATCTCAGAAATGGGGAAACTGGTTGGCTGTTCTTGTTCCCATGTAACGCAGCGACATCGCCAGTTAGGACTGCAGTGGCTACGGGATCATCGAGAGTGGACCGTGGATCGATCGAAACGTTTCGGGTGGTCGGATGAATGTCGTTTCTTGTTACACCAAGTCGATCGCTCGATCGTCCTCTCTAGAAACACTGTCATCCAGGCGAAAGGCTAGTAGAAGTATGCACCGCGCCACTGCCGCATGTCAGTGTGTAACCTCCCCCTCACTTATCGACCTTAATCACAGTGTAAAATCAAACCGCGTGTACCTAATGGAAATTTGGGAAAAGCAATCGTCACCGAAGTTAATCTGTCGGTAAAGAGGGAGGAAAGGGTTACATCTAAATGAAAGGAAAAATGCAAATGAAACTTGTGGAAATTAATTTTGAAAAGGGGTAAAGTTGAAAAAGAAAGTAAATGTGAAGCCATTACGTTAACAATTAACTAGCGGCAATTAGATATTTGAGATTTGGGGGAAATTACGGTCGTCAGTCCTAAGGACAATTACTATAGTAACTGAAAAAGAAAGGTTATTACACATATAATTAGCACTAGAAGCGTGGCAACTGAAGGTTGACACATGTAGTGTGAAAACTGAAAGTTTGTCAGAAGTAATAAATTTCGCTACACTCTGACTTAATTTAGCAAAAGAATTAATAAAACCGGAAAATTGAAAGCTAATTTAGTGACTGAGGTTAATAGTGAGCTTTCTTTCTGAAGCACATCGAAATTCAGTAAAATACGGTTAGTCTTGGACTACCTCAACAATCATTTCAAAAGCTACTTGAATCTACGCAATTTAGAAATAAGAGATTTAACTTTGAACTTGAATTAAATGATTCTGAACAATTAACAATAGTAAAATTTAGTACGTACCAAGCTGAGCTGCAGTCACAGGTAAGCTAAAATACGGTAACAAAACTCGCACTCTTAATTTGTTCTTGTGTAATCTAAATATTGTAGCCAGCTATGAACACCTTAACTGAACTTTGAAATTAAAGCAGTGAAATCGAATGATGCTGGCGTTTGAATTTCAACGACACTCGGGTTCGTTCCGGAAAAGGATGGGACCCTGCTTGGTAATGCAATTGGGACAATGAGCAACAAAGGTTCATGCTACGTTGCTGTAATTTTGTGATTTGAACAGTTTGAAAAGCTGAGGTCTGCCATACAGTTCTAAAACTTTACGTGCTTCCGGTCTTCCTTGTTGGTTGATTGAAGATTTGAAGCCGTCGATCGAGGAGGTGGCGACAGTCACTCATTGTCGGCTGTCGCTGTTGCAGAAGCTGGATGTTGGCGCGCCTTCTTCTCGACACGGTCACCAGGCGAAACGGGCTCTTGATGTGCGCCAGCTAATGCTTCCCGTCCGCGACACCGTGTCAGAAACTATCATAGCAAGTCGAGCGCAATTACATGCTGCCCAGCCCCGAAAGCGCGGCAACTCGCGGGAGCGTCACACAACACCCTTGCTCCACTGCACTACCCCAGCCAGACTCTCCTCTGCCCGCGCTCCACGCGGCCGAGTTCCAACTACCAAAGATCCTAAACACTTTTGTTCTCCACACGACCTATCGATGTATTCGTTCGATAGCATAGTTTTCCCTAGGCCAGACCCAGCGTAAAAATACAAATAATATTTACAAAAGAAACCAATTATACATCGCCATAAATGCAGAAATATATATATACAAACAGTAAAACAATTACAATAAAGAGACAGAAATGTCATATCTTCAGGTGACAAAATAAGGAAAAAAATTATAGTACAATAGATGGAAATTGAAGGATATGCATTTTCGGCGTTACAAGTGGAGGCAGTATTGTGCTATTGGGAATGTACACTAAGGCATCTATGAGACATGTAGTAGCCGAATGCACCATGTCAGTTGTGGATTATGTGAACATTGTTGCGGCTCCATATGTACCATACATGCTGGCTTTCTTCACCAACGGCGACGGGAATTTTCCGCAGGATAACAGTCCATGCCACAAGTCCAGAATCGTGCAATATTGGTATGAGGAGCCGGCCATTGTGGCCAGGCAGTTCTAGGCGCTTCAGTCCGGAACAACGCTGCTGCTTGGGCATAGATGTGTGTGAAGTGTTTAAGTTAGTTAGATTTAAGTAGTTCTAAGTCCAGGCCACTGACCTCAGATGTTAAGTCCTATAGTGCTCAGAGCCATCTGAACTTTTTTTTTTTTTTTTTTTAAGGAGCGTGATAGTGAGCTCATGTTTCTGTCTTGACTACAGATTCCTCCGATCTCAACTCGATGTAATACATCTGGGATGTATAAAGCGCCAGCTGACTGTACACAAATTTTCGGCCCGTAATTCAGGGGATTTGCGTTACCTGTGCTTAGATATCTGGTGTCAGATACCTCTTGGAAGCTACTAAGGAGTTTTCGCTATGTGTCGCTTACTATACTCGTTCCAGAAAGTGGAACAAAAGGTTTTTAGCAGGTGATCATAGTATTAGGCTCATCAGTGTATTATGAGTTTTTCGCCAGGTTCACAAGTCACAACGTCAGTGTAAAATGTCACCTTCTTAAATTATGAATACAAGTAAATAAGTAGCGGTTGATGTCAGTACCTGAGAATTTCATGAAATACATGGTTGGCTGCGTGAGGACGTCGGTGATGGCTTTGCTGCTGGCTCTGGGGAACCTACCACTGACCACCAGCATCACCCTGTTGACTCGTAAATACAGGGACGTGCTGAAATGTAATGCCTGTGAATATTTTATGTGAAAAACCTTAAAGCTTTTTAAATCAAACAAATTTTGTTCTTCATGTATACGTGTTTATTTCTCAAAGTAGTCACTCTGCCGACGAACACATTTTTCCCAACGAGGGACCAGTTCGTTGATACCGTTACCATAGAACGTTGACTTTCTTCACAGAGACACAGCCTCACCTCTGCTTGCACCACTTCATGATTATAAAAATGAAGTCCTCGAAGGTGCTGTTTAAGTTTTGGAAAGAGATCAACATCGGTTGGGCCCAAGTCGGGACTGTACAGAGGAGTCTCTGTGACAGTGAAGCTGTGCGTCGGATTGTTGCAGTTGTCGCAAAGTTGGCATTGTCAAACTGAAGGAGAGAGTGCTCAAAGTGTGGAAGAACGCTTCGAATTAGTGCTTTCAGTTTTATGAGGGTCTCACAGTGCCTTTCAGCGATTGCGGTAGTGCGTTTGGGCATTTCCAAATGCACCACACCTTGAACATCCCAGCGCGTTGTGAGCATCACTTTGCCTACTGGACGCATGGTCTTGAACTTTTTTGCCGTACACTGTCGTCCACTCCCAGCTCTGTCACACACATTGAGGTCAGCTGTAGAATGAACACTTTCAAAGCCTCAAAATGTCATAATTAATAAAAATTTCGAGCTATTACGTGGTGATCGGATGGATATTCTATTAAAACCCAACGATTCGTCCCTATCTGCGGAGGATAGTTTCAAGAGCCACGTTGTGAATCGGGCATTCAAAGAAGCTTCCCACTGTGATGTAGCATAAATTAATAAAATAACTCAGAAAGCAGTGTTAGAAAATTTTTTGTTGTCAACACCCCTTAAAAACTATTGCTGCACAGTCTGTTGCCCATAAAGCTCAGAAAATTACACATCACACTCAGAAATGCATATAATCATCAAAATAAAGCAGCAGAAAGCAAGTGGAGCAACATGAGGACTTCGACAACTTTCCCCGTCATCATACCCCACTTATCTATTTTAAAAGTCGTCGAATTTCACGTAGGTTAGTTGGTTGATTTAAAGAGGGGGGGGGGAGGGGGGAGGGACCAAACTGCTAGGTCATCGGTCCCTTAACGTAGAATTAACAAGACTAAGACATGAATAAACAGTGACTCTGAGACACATAATGACTGAGATAGTAATGTATTGCAAAGAATAACCAAATATCATACCTATTAGACCACAAGAGCTTATGTTGGACGTCTCGAAAATTATAAGACGTCTGGTAATGTAGACAACAAGCACTGACACACACCGAACTGGAGGGAGCGTCTCGATTGTTGGACTTTTTAGTGTCTCGGCGTGAGGAGCGTAATGTGGTGCTGCCTATTAGAAAAAAATGAAAAACTACATGGTTAGGCGTCTTGCCTCTTTCATCAACTTTCTCCGGTCTCCCCTATTGCGTTAGTGCACGATTATTGTTGCCTGGAGGCTTGTATGAAAGGATATGTCTTTCCATAGTATGCCAGGCATGCTATGCGGTTGATAAATTATGGGGTTGGGCTGAACATTCAAGATGCCGTACATTCCTCAAGGCGTTTTGGGTGTGAACTGCAACTTAAAATGGTTCAAATGGCTCTGAGCACTATGGGACTTAACATCTGTGGTCATCAGTCCCCTAGAACCTAGAACTACTTAAACCTAACTAATCTAAGGACATCACACAACACCCAGTCATCACGAGACAGAGAAAATCCCTGAACCCCGCCGGGAATCGAACCCGGGAACCCGGGCGTGGGAAGCGAGAACGCTACCGCACGACCACGAGCTGCGGACGAACTGCAACTGGGCTCACGTTATTGTCATGGAGTACGCCATTTGATACCTTGGCCACGAAATACATGTCAACAGGGTTCACTGTTGTTCCTTCACGATAGATCCTGAAGTTAGAGAGGCGAGGGTCTTGCTAATCGTGACTTCCTGTGCCCATTCATCAGATCGTCTGTTGACGTGTGTGATCACCATTCATCAGATCGTCTGTTGACGTGTGTGATCACCATGAACAGGAGCGACATTCGTTGCTGCCACCCGTTATTCCAGCTGATCCTGGCTGTACCTCAATCAAGTCTTTGTTGACCGTGGGTTGGCGTCATCGCTAAACAACATATAGCAAGTCGAAATCTCAACCCCGCTTTTGCTGATCTGTTTCCTACTTGGTGACACTTCTTCTGTAGCCTTTGCCCGAATTTTCTCTGATATTATCTGTATATTCATCAGAATCAGTGAAACAATCCTACGATATCACCATGGCGTGGAAGGACTCGTGTCTGCCCTTCTTGTCACACTGCCGTCCTGAGACCTTCACCATTCGTTCTGAAGTCATTGTACTACAATCTACTGTCCGTGCGATTTGTCGGTAGATGGTCCCGTGTTCTTCGCGCCAGTAGTTCGACCTTCGTCGAAGTACGAAAGATGCAGATAAGCCGCATGCATACGTCCTCTGGGCATATTGTGTTGTGATCTCCACCTGAAAAGTGCCAGTAACGGCTGACAGTCCCATCAGCGATAGAGTCTTCAAATCTTTCTTCATATTTAGGAATGGCTTTTCCCCTCTAGATATTGAAAATAGTGGAGTTAAACTCACATAAGCATTAAATTTTTAATCAAAATATCCCACCTGCAGCAAAATTCTGGAATATTAGTTTGGTAACGTTCGATCAGTGACCACGGTGTAGCAATTTCTGTCAGTGTATGCCACTATATTATGGGTTGGTTCCCGTTCCCGTTACGGGTTCATGAGGTGCTGTATTTCTCTTTGTGACTGACTATGTGCGCCGTTTATCACGTGCGTGAAGACATTGTACTTTTAGATGATCGTGCGTCATTTGTGACAGTTAAAATACTGCAGTATTTTATCTTCTTCTTTTTCTGATCCTTCTTCTTCTTTAGTACTGTGCTTCTGACTGTTAAGGTGCACATCTCTTCCTCGGCCTTCCCAGACTTCTTTGTCATACCGGATTAAAATTTCTGACTTTGTAAGGTCGTCTCTTTAGTTCATTCTGACGAGATGTTATTCCACTGTTTTACGTTAAATATGTTTCTTATTCTATCTGCTGTATCCACAAAGAAAAGAAAACCGGTTTTATGAGAATGGACCTTATAAGAACAAAATTAACGGTTGGCAGTACATTAATAGAACAAGTTAGTCACTTCAGTCATCTGGGATTTTTTTTCTCACATAAGTGTGTGACAAAAATATAGATAAACGGAAGCATAATCTGGAAACGTATGTGGATCAGTGAACAGGTGGTTTACAAATGAGACACACGAAAATAATCTTTATAAAGTAATGGCCATCCCAGACTACTTCATATTTTGATGCATGTTTTATAAGTATGTTTTTCTTTTCTGTCGGTGTATATGCGTTGTGGCATGTGGATGCCAGTACTGGCTTATTAGGAGCCTTAAGGGAAATCCCTGGTGGTCACCATCGCATTGTTAAAATGTATACACATACCACGAAATACTCTTTCAGGTCAGTCTCTGGAAACCGCATCAAATACATGCCTGGCGGTGTGCTGCAGCAGGCGCCAGGGTTGGCACTACTGGAGCTGCGGGGGAATCCCCTGGTGGCTGTCGCGCCCACTGCCTTCTCCCACCTGCCGAGACTGCGTAAGCTGTGAGTACTCAAACCACAATCGTGTACGCTACTAAGAAAGTACAGTTTCCAACACGATACTCGGTTGTAAATATTTCTCTTAAGACGAAACTCTGTGATGGACTGAAATTTCAACGTTGTCAGTACTTCAACGCCATTGTTAGAATGGTAGAAAAGTTATTAAAAGACTCTGGCATGTCAGACAAAGTGGTGAAGAAAATGCTACGTGCCACCAGACTTTCCAGGATTCAAAGATACACAAGGAAGGTGTCCCTCATACGCCTGTTGTTACCGCAAATCAGTCTAGTGGGTTTGTTAGCACTGAAACAGGGACTTTGTGAACACCATATTGTTAACCTGCAGATATTTTTTGAGAGACTCAAAAAGTGAAGATAGGCCAAAATGACGTAGTCACTAATCTGGCCCTAGTGTCACTTTATACCAAGGTGCCATTTCAAGACACACTTGATTTAGTGGTACTACCGTTTCCACCTGAGATCGTCAAGTTTTTGTCATGTCGTAAAGAAAACATATGTATTGTACCATGAATATTGTGAGAAGGCAGATCTCAGAGACAGAATCCTCACTGTCTCCAGCTACCGTGAACTGTTTCATAGGCAAGTTCGAGGAGCAGATTCTGAACTCTGCAACATTTTGTCTATCTTGCTTCCTATGGTATGATGACCACATGTTCGTGATATGGCCTCCTAGTGAAAATGCACTGCAGAAATCCGTCACCCTCATGAAAGGTGCCCATTCGAACATTCAGTTTACTATCGACATGCAGAGAGATGGAAAGCTACCGTTTCTTGGGTGTTTTAGCGGAGCAGAAGTTGGGAGACCAACTTCGTCATTCTATGTACCGAAACTCGATGCACAGTGACAGGCACTTGAACACCAACAGTTTTCACCATTCTATCAACAAGAAAGCAGTCGTGAACACGTTATTACACAAGACAGAGATTACTTCTGACGATGACCACGTGCAGTGTGAATTGCATCATTTGAGACAAGTGTTCAGACTGAATGGTCACAGCGAGGGCTGTACTCCAAATATTTTCAGATGCCATTGACGAAGGACGCCTCATTAAGGCTGAAGTGCGAAAGCTGGCTGCATTCCTGCCATACTGCGAGACAACGAGCAGCAGAGACATAAACTGAGATGAGTGTTCCAGCTCAGAGATGCATCATATATACCCCCCAACAAAGACGACATAGCTCTTAGAGTGCCCGGTGTATACTTTATACCTTGGGAATGTAGCTGCATCTGCATACATCTGTTGTCACTATTGCTGAGAGTCGTACTAGGAACAAGCGACATATAAAACTAAGGGAGCTTCAGAACTCGGCCATAGCTGAACATTGCTTGGAAAGTGGAGAGTCTTGGCTCATGCGTCATCATATTGGGATCCCGTTATAAACTAGCAGGCCGAGATTAGAATAAACCACAATAATTTTAACGAGACCAGAGTACACACGTTTTAAGACCTGTTGGCGAGCTTTGGATATCGAAAACAAGGAAATACGGATGCTCTATGCTTTTAGGGAGACGGGTGCTGCAGTTCCAAACGTGGTGTCGGTCTCTCACGCCAGATGACGTCATCGGCCCTGCGGTGGGCCGAAGCTGCTGTGAGCTGCCCAACTCGCCCCTTCGCGCATGCGTCACTTCGCCCGTCTTTGAAAGATTTTAGGGCTGCAGTCGCATCGTTACACGATAAATCAGTCTAATCTAAAACCCGTAAATTCAACTAAATACCTAGGTATTACAATTACGAACAACTTAAATTGGAAGGAACACTTAGAAAATGTTGTGGGTAAGGCTAACTAAAGACTGCGTTTTATTGGCACGACACTTACAAAATATAACAGACCTACTAAGGAGACTGCCTACACTATGCTTGTCCGTCCTCGTTTAGAATACTGCTGCGCGATGTGGGATGCTTACCAAATAGAACTGACGGAGTACATCGAAATAGTTCAAAGAAAGGCAGCACGTTTTACATTATCGCGAAATATGGGAGAGAGTGTCACAGAAATGATACAGGATTTGGGTTGGAAATCATTAAAAGAAAGGCGTTTTAGTTGCGACGGAATCTTCTCACGAAATTCCAATCCACAGCTTTCTCGTCCGAATGCGAAAATATTTTGTTGACACCGACCTACATAGGGAGGAACGATCACCACGATAAAATAAGGGAAATCAGAGCTCTTACGGAAAGATATAGGTGTTTATTCTTTCCGCGCGCTTTACGGGATTGGAATAATAGAGAATTGTGAAGGTGGTTCGATGAACCCTCTGCCAGGCACTTGAATGTGACGATGTAGGTGTAGATGTAGAAAAATAAGAAACGAACTGTCAGTATCCTGTGCGAAATATTAAATTAACGCGAGTGGTTGGACCATCCAGATCGCCCTACATGAATCCGATCGAACATCTATGGGACATAATCCAGAGGTCAGTTCGTGCGCAAAATCCTACACCGGCAACACTTTCAAATTGTGGACGCCTATAGAAGTAGCATGGATCAATTTTTCTTCATGGGTCGTCCAACGACTTAGTGAGTCCATGTCATGTGGAACTGCTGGACTAGCCTCAGCAGGAGGAGGTCCGACACGATATTAGGAGGCACGTCTCATTTGAGTGGGCGCTGCTGCATGTTCTCCTTCTTTAAATCTACGTTTTAGCCTAAAACAGTGAAAACAAAATTTGTCACGTTATTATGACTTCCACTGGTCAGGAGTAAATGATATTTTCCCCACTGTCTTCATTTCTGCAACAGATAACAATGGCTCGCAGTTTTAGCACATACCTAGTCTCTTAAATTATTTTAGCTCATCATCTATGCAAACAGTTCTTTACCTACGTTCCTCTACCTGCTGTGATTTATACTGCTCTTAGACAGCATCTTACTTCAATTTATGTAGACTATCCATCCTCATATCATATTTACCCTTGAAATTCCAAATTCCAGCCCTTTAAGCAGACTGATAAGTCAAATTCACGCAAATAAGAATACATTTCAGGAAACTTTTTCCCCATCTGGAACTGGGCCGCACCTCCAACGGGCAAATCAAACAAGAAAGCCAGTTTGTAGCAATGCTAGCATTGCAGCATGCTGATCTGAGTGTCCACAAATAGATATCGACCACAGTAGTGGTTGAAATTCCAGTAAGCAGTACGTTAGTTCTAGCATGTCGCTAAACTCTGAATATATTCTCATGGTTCAAAACCAAATGCGATCTTCGTGATATGCGGCGTTTTCTTATTCTCTCAAGCTACATCAGATTCAACGCTTTATGCAAATATTAATTCCCTTAAGTGTGCAACCCAGTGCTCCAGAGCAATGACGAACAAAAACGAAATTTATCTTCACAATGATCACCTCGATAAATTTGATTAAGTGCTTCAGTATTTTTGGTTACGCATTCCTCAACCACAATTCCCTTGTCAGCAAGTCTTTTATCCGCGTCTGTGGACGTGAAAATCTTGTAAACCACATTAATCCATTAGCTCTGGCCACAGGCTTGCGTTTGGCATGCGTCTTCTTCTGTTCAACCCGAACCTCGTATTTTACATTCCGTTCGCTAAAGACGTAGAGGTTCCTCGTGAACACATTTCTAGCCTGTCATACTCTTGATAAAGTAGGTAAGCTACAGTTTTCTGATGTAAATACTGAAACTCATTTTATAAACATTTCTCCGATAATTTTTACAATTTTTAGAAATCGAATGAAGCTCATACCAATTGTAGTCGCGTATCGCTTAGACTACTTTAATTCTTTTTCCTGGTATTTATCCTGGGGGGGGGGGGGGGGACGGCATGTTAGTATTGTATTTGACAGTATTAGAGGATGGGTGGATGGCATTCCTGTCACCATCCCTTCTCCACGGGACTGAATTAGTCCTCCCCAACTATCTACGTCTAATGTTATCCCATGTTAAAATGTGCGAATGTTTCCTGGATCCATTCTTTTATGTAATTTTCGGCATTTGATACTATATTTTGTGAGTAGAAATCATATGTTGGACTTTTTCGATGAGCAAAGTATCCAGAAAAAAATTTAATGTAAGCGATTTTGAGTTAACCTTATATTGTGCGTACTCATTTGATGTTTATATGGGTCGCAGTATATAAGAAAGGAGCCAAAATTTCACTGACCCGTAGAATATATTTTATATGATCAGCGCACTCTGAAGTAGCAGGGAAAACAAGGGAACCAGCTGAAAAATACTCATGTCGGAGGACAAAAAGCGGAATATGTTCCTCTTTAAAAGACTCTAACCGAAAAGTTGCGAACCTGCTTTCTCGATTCTCATTCAGTTTTCCTCACTCAAAATTTCGGCATCGGCGTACTATATTGCGATACATCAGACTGCGATCGCGTGTACCAAATAATATTTTACAGTGAGTTAGGCTGTCGTTACGGAAGGAAAATAATACCAGTCAGTAGGAGGAAAGTGTACAACAGACCCTTCTGAAAGAACGATGTATTCAAAACCTAATGATGATAGTTCTGAAATGAGTAGAAATTTGGTGCAATCGCTCACGAACCACTGTAACCTCCCCACAAAAATTTTAAAAGAAAAGACAATATTTAATACAAATGGGACCCAAGTGTAACCTCCCGTAATGAAATTTACTGACAATGACAATTAAACAAAATTCGCAATCTGACTCTGTGTAAGCTTCCGCAAAATAATGAAAAACAATTCAGTGCTAATGAAAATCAGTGGCAGTGAAAATTCAATTAAACCGAAATATCGGTCTTTGGCCCTGTACAAAAATCAGAATTAAATTCTTACCTCATTGTAACTGCTAGTCACATTTCTGCTCTTATTGTTCCGCACTGCTTGGAGGAACTGCATTGCAAATAATAATATTCCTTTTTTTTGTAATTTAACTGAAAGTTTTCTTTAAGGAAATGCTAGGGAGATATTATTTAAAAAAACGATTGTTTGTTAAAATGCTTGGTTTGAAATCAAATTATTATTGGGGCACTTGTTGCAAATTAATTACAATAAATGAACTTTAAATTATCTGATGATTACCTTAATTAATAATATACCTTATTCAGCATCTTGACCAGTGTTGCCGACAGACCGCATCACACAACCGCACTGGGCTGCTACTACTGACCGACTGCTCTGCATGACGACTATTGCATAACTGCTCTCAACGACAACTAACTGAGTACTGCTCTCAACTAGACAGAGCTGCAGACTCGCAACGAGTTACTCACAGACTGAGAAGCGCTCGCAACACTCGCGCGGTCAAGCGCATACTCTCTGGTCACAGATGCTACAATGCCTCGCCATCGCTGCTATGTTACATACGTGTTTCATAACCCTCCACTGGGGGGGCAAAAATTTGGCAGCGATGGTGAGTCATTTGGACTTGCCAAGCGCGGCAAAATTTTTCTTTAATTAACAAACTTCTATAACTTACAGAATATTTAGATGTAGTACATGAATTAAATGTTGTGCACACGCACTAAGTACAAAATATATCAGACAAAGACAAAATGTGAGTACAAAACATAGTAGCAATCAGAAAAATGTATATACAAATTATTTGACAGATAACAAAGTGCACAGGCACTAAAAAAATTCTTTAGCATATTCAGAACAAATAAACAGACTGGCAAAAAATATTATGTTGACAAGTGGCATGAGTGCACATGCACTGCAGTTGAGAACATATCAGTAACAAATGACATAAGTGCATACGCACTGAAGTATTGAATATACAGAATGAGTACAAATCATATTGAAAAATGGGAAAAGTGCACAGGCACTGAAGTTCAGTAGAAAACATATTAACACACAACATAAGTGCACATGCACTGTAATTCAGAACATATCATTAAAATAAAATACTAAAAAAATGTATATACAATATAAAAGACAAGAGTGCACATACTGTACTTGAGAACAAATCGAAAAAATGTCTTAGGTATTTTTGCAATAAATAAACATAATGGCAAAAATCATATCGACAAGTGACATAACTGTACTCGCACTGGAGTTCAGCGAATCAAAAATATGTATAGTCATGAACATAAATAATGTTAGCAAAAAAATTATTTTCACTATGTGACAAGAATTAGGATAGGAAAGGGAAGGATTGCATCATGGTTGTAGCACTTTAGATTGCACACAGCTGTTCTGAAAGTCCATATCTTTCCACAGAAGTACAACACCAAGTGACACAATTTGCAGTACTTTTCCCATCAGAATTCATCAGTGTAGCCAAGACACTGAACTCTCGTAGTAATATTTCATGTTCTCATTTTGGCAGTACATTAGGTACACCAAACAGTGGGACCATAATAACGTCTTCATCGCTCATGGTGGTGGACAGCATGTCGTGTCAACACCACGCTTTACAAGGCACACCAACGTAGAAGTAGTGCAAACCCAAAGGTAGTGCTCCATGATCACTAGGATGGACAGGACAAATGGACATTGCAGTAATTCAGGGTAGTTAGCTCATGAGGTGAAGGACATTAAGTCACATAATATTGATAATTACAGTTTGCATTTGGGGCATTCATATCCCCGTGTTGAACATTTCTGTACCATGAATGTAGTATTACAGAAACTGTTCACAAAATTAAATTATTGGCATCATGGGTAATCGTATTACAATATTTAGTATGACAGAATTGAATATTACAGAACATTACACTCATTCTTGGCACTCAGTGGCCAGCAAGTACTGAATAGTACACAACATTACACTCATCATTGGTACTTGGCACTCAGTGGCCAGTTATTAAAACATGAAAAGTCATAATTGAAAACAGAAACTAATTAATGGCATAATTAATAACCTAATTCATTGATTGACATAAATTATTGGCACTCAGTGGCCATCAAGTATCGAATAGTATAAAACATTGTTAATCATTCAGTATTATTCAGATCATTAAGAAGTAATAACAATTCATTTAGTGACATTCAGATCATTACAAAGTCATTATTAAAAATCAGCTAATCATAGTCATAGCATTAATAACCATGGGCATTATAAGTAGTCTCATTACAATAAACAGTGGCAGTTATTAGCCAGTTACAAGGCATTATTGGGGACTGGTAATATATATTTTGTTTGTTTTTGTGCTAGCAACGCATTGCTTTGGGTAATTACAAGAGAAAGCAAGAAGAGAAAAAAGAGAAAAAAAATGGTACTGGGTTGTTCCTGTGTAACGTCATTCGTCATGAGTCAGCTGTAGCAAGGTTATGTAACAAGGCAGTATATGTGATCACATTTATAAATGATAAACACAAATGGGTTAAAAAAAATGCAAGTACTAGAACAGGTATAATAAGTAACAGGTTTAGTAAGTATCATGAAAAACTTCTCCTGGAAAAAATACAAAATGGATTATTGACCTGAAAGAAGAAACGCACACTATGCTGAAAAGTAGTGAACTTCGAATTAACAAGTAGTGAAATGTGTATAAAATGTGCTTCATAGCTGTCCTTTCCAAAACTTTCCGTCATCCTACTATGCAATATAACACCTGCTGTCAAAACAAACTGCAACAAATACTTAAATAACTACGTAGCATAAATACATGACTTCAACATTATCCTCATCTGTAAAGAAAAAAAAAACTTCATTGTCAATCACTTCATTATTCATAACTCCATCATTATCATTACCTGTAAAGAAAAACTTCATTATTCATAATAGCATATTCTTCATCATTATTCATCAGTATTCATTATCATCTGCAAAAATATCACTTCATTACTCATTATACAATTATTCCTTATCTCTAGCATATTTCATCACTAAAACTAAGACGTGTAGTTCAGTCTGACAGCCTGCATCAATCACCTTGTATTCTGAAAGAAAAAATTAGTTAAGACTGCTATTCTACGATAAGTATAGTATATTCTTGTTAATGCTTGTTAATCCTGATCCATTTACTCTTCCTCATAAAGTTATTGCATCTTCTATCGTTTATTCCGTAGGTGAAATTCTCATTTCTGTTTAATTTATTTTCTTTACACGTTATTTCTTTCTGAAAATGATGAACAAAGATTAATGTCTTGCATTCAAATCATATACCCACTAAATAATTACTGATTAACGGTAACAGAATCAAGCATACAGCATAACATAACAGAAAACGTAATATGTCAAAAGCATAGACAGTGTTCAAAGACAAAATGTACACGGAATATCACAATGCAGCAGCAAAAAAAAGAAAAAGAAAAACGTAAAATAGTCACGATGTTGAGACATCATAGGGCAAAAATGTCAAAGTCAACTGGTGTTTGCTATATCTTAACTAATTCACAGTGCATACAAACAAAAGAGGAAAACAATCATACACACAAAAAAATGGAAAATGTGCACGGTCTGACGTGTAACGACAAGAAAAGCGACCTGCTAACCTTACCTTGCCGGGCACTTGCCAAGAAAAAATACGACACTCATCAGTAGGTAATTATATAATTGCATAAGTGGTTATAAAATGTGTAAGTTCGTCTGGAAAAAATATGCACGGTCTGATGTGTAACGACAAGAAAAGCGACCTGCTAACCTTACCTTGCCGGGCACTTGCCAAGAAAAAATACGACACTCATAGCATGTTACATCATAAAGTGATTTCATTCAATGAACGGTTTAATGTTTGAGATATGGTGATTGCCTTTCGATTTTCTGGTTCTCAAAGTTTCGACGTGTACAACATTGTGGTGAGGGATGCTGCGAATCCGATATGGACCTGCGTATAGAAGTTCAAATTTACTGCACTTACCTTTTAATTTACTGGATAAGTAGTGTGTACGTACTAATATTTTCTGTCCAACGTGAAAGTCGCGGCGTGTACAAACCTGTTTTTGCTGTCTTCTCCGGCGCTCTGCGGCACGTTTGATGTTGTTCAGTGCAATGTCGATTATTTCGTGGTGTCGTAAGCGACGAGATGTAGGAAAATTTACAAATTCCTTAATTTTGTTTGGTGGTTCAACGTTTTTCAGTATAACAGACGGAGATAGCATAGTGGATTCATTTGGAATTGAATTAATTACATCTTGGAATGAGAGTATGTGTGTGTCCCAATCAATATGTCTTTTGTGGCAGTATATTCTACACAGTTTACCAATTTCTTTCATTAATCGTTCACAAGGGTTCGAAGAAGCATGATATTTGGATATATAGATCGGAGAAATGTTTCTGGCTCGTAACATGCGTGTCCATACGCTACTACGAAATTGAGATCCATTGTCAGAAATTACTCTCATCAGATGCCCTACATGAAATAGAAAATGTTTTACAAATGCTTTCGAAACAGTTTTAGCAGTAGCTTTGCGTAACGGAGTGAAAGTAACAAATTTTGAAGTGAGCTCAACAGCGACAAAGATGTAGCAAAAACCTCTGTTAGTTCTCGGAATCGGACCAAAAATATCTACTGCGGCCATGTGTCTTAATTTAACAGGTACAATGGGATATAAAGGAGGAATATGTGAAGTGGTGTCTGATTTAGCTTTCTGGCAAATTTTACATGACGCTAAAACTCGTCGTATACGTTTCTCCATGTTGTTAAAATAACAGTTCTGTCTCAATATAAGAAAACATTTTCGTGCTCCGTAATGTGCGTAACTTAAATGAGTGTACCAAATTAATTTGTTAACAAGTTCGTCAGGGATGCATAATAACCAATTGTTGCTGTCAGGATGAGAGCGACGAAACAGAATGTTATTGCGTACAGTGTAATGGTTTCTAATGGTAACATTATTCCTATCTTGCCAAAGCTGTTTAATTTCTTTCCACACGTTGTCTTTACTTTGCTCTTGTGCTATGTCCTGTAATGACGACGAAATAAAGTTTTCAAATGCTACTTGCTGAATGTACATGACACTGAAATTTGTTTTGCAGAAGTTGGTTGCTACGTCTTGCTGATTGTTGCCAAGAGAACGCGATAGTGCGTCTGCTACAACATTTTGCGTACCGGGAATGTGAACAATTGTAAAATTAAATTCCTGTAAATAAAGCTTCCATCTGCTTAATCTGTCGTGAGTGAATTTAGCTGAAAGTAAAAATTGTATAGCTCTGTGGTCTGTATAGACGGTGGTATGTCTTCCGTAAAGAAAGTGTCTAAATCTCGTAAAAGCCCATACAACACATAATGTTTCCAGTTCTGTAACGGAGTAATTTCGTTCAGCAGATGACAAAATGCGGCTTGCAAATGCGATGTTTTTAATTACTATCGAACCAACTTCTTCAATTTCCTGGAAAATGTGTACGCCTAAAGCTGTGTTGGAACTGTCGGTGGCAATGGAAAAATTTCTGGTAAGATCTGGGTGCGATAAAAGTGGAGCATTCAACAGAGTATGTTTCAGGTTCACAAATTCAGAATGTGCTTGCTTATCCCAAGACCAAATACTGTTTTTACCTGTCAGTTGACATAATCTAGGTGTGTCTAAAGCAGAGTGATGAATAAATTTTCGAAAAAAGTTAATTAAGCCCAGAAAACTGCGTAGATGCTTTTTTGTCGTAGGAACAGTAATGTCACGTAGAGCTTGAAGTTTTTCCGGATCAGGTGCAATGCCTTCCGCTGAAATAACGTGTCCAAGAAATTTTATAGAAGTTTTGCCAAAGTGCGATTTACTAAGATTAACTGTAAGTCCTTGTGCATGAAAAGTTTGTAACAGTTGTTCAAGAATCAGATTGTGATCAGACCAGTTAGCTTCTGCGATAAGAATGTCGTCTACGTACGTCGTAATTCTGTCCTTAAGTTCTGTCGGAAGTATTGTGTTCAAACCGCGAATAAAAGCTGCAGAAGAAATAGTTAAGCCGAATGGTAATTTACAAAATTGATAACAGTCGCCGAAACAAAGAAAAGCTGTATATTTTCTGCAATTTGGATGAAGTTGAATTTGCCAAAATCGCGATTTCAAATCTAATGTAGAATAAATAGCAGTACCGTGAAATTTCTGTAGTAGTTCTTCTAGTGTCTGTGGTCGATCTGTTTCATTAACAATAATGTCATTAATGTGACGTGAATCAAGTACAAGGCGAAGCGAGCCATCTTTTTTCTTAACAATATGTAGCGGGTTTATGTACGGACTAACTGCTGGTTCTATAATTCCTTGGTCAAGCATATCCTGCAATTCTTTCTTAACTTGTTCTCTGTGGATATATGGAATAGGATAATGCTTTGCTTTAAATGTATCGTGCTGTTTGACTTGAAATTCATACATAAATCCGGACATAGTACCAGGAATGTTGTCAAAAACTGGAGCTTGCTGTAAAAGAATTTTGTGTAGTTGCATTCGTTCGTCGTCTGTAGTTGCACTGCTTTGTCTAACTTTATCTAAAATCATTTGCATTACGTCGTAGTCAGCTTCGTCTGGAGTATTATCGTTGTGTACGTACGTATTCGTGAACAATGTGGGATTACAGTCTATGTTACGTGTTGCGGAAATGACCTCTGTGCGGTTAATTGTTTGTTCTTCCGCAGATAAAGAGTGCTGAAATTCTAAAGCAAGTTGTACATTTTCATCCTTTAGCATTAAATAAGAATTTTGAAAATCGATAACTGCGTCGTGTTGTACCAGAAAATTCGTACCTAAAATTACGTCTGTTGTCAATAAAGGAACAATCCAAAAATTAGAGTGGAAAGTATGACCTCCAATACAAAATGATAAATGTGTCTGCAATTTAACGTCTACTCCTTTACTTGATACTGCTCCTTTCACTTTTGTTTTGCCTAAAGGTAATGTCGGATAAGTATACTCTTTGTTGCACTCGTTAAAAGTCTCCTTATTTATTACTGATATAGGTGATCCAGAATCAATTACTGCTGAGAATTTTGATGAAACAATTTTAATTTCGATGACAGGATGTGAAATAGTTTTCTGAACAAATGGTTTTTCCTGCAAGAGAGTGTCTCTGATATCGTCAAAAGTAATTACATTTTCGTGAACAACATTTTGCGTGTCAAACGTAGTGCTTGTGTTATTGGAAGATGCGATCTGTACATTATCTAGTCAGATTCTGTCTGACGTGTTACTATTATTAGGAGGATTCTGTGGCATTTCGACGATTTGAACTGTCCTATTACTTCTTTCTGACGTATTACGCTCTGGATGGTACCTACTGTCGGGTTCATTCATGAGAATATGTTCTTGCTGATTACTTTGTTGCTGGTAAGACCGACTGTTATTACATGTACGCTGATAATTGTTCTCATTAATTTTACGTCTGTCGTAATAGTCATTCCTATACGGTGTATTGCGATGGGAATTGAAATACTGTCTTCTTTGTACATAGTTGTTTCCTTGCTGTCGTGCGTTACTATTTGTTGGATCTGTGACTATATGTGCACGCGGCGTAACATTAAAGCCTGGTTGACCTTGTGCATTACATTGTTGGTTACGTATACTAACCGGTTGACTTTCATGCTGTTGCGGTGGAAAACTTCTATTGTTACCAAAATGTACTCCCTGTTGCTGAAAATTTTGACGATATTGATAATCTGAGTTTTGTCTGTGATTTAAGTTCTGGTAGTTGTCGTTCCTAAAGCGTCTGTTATTTTTCCTATTGAAATTACGTCCCTGATCATAATTACCGTAAGTATGTTGACCTTGGCTATTATACGAAAAGTTTTTGTTTACAAAAGAATAATCAGATTGCTGTACTTCTAAAAGCTGCAACAGATCCCTGAATGCTGAAATGTTTTCTTTTTGCTGACCAGTTAAAAGTGACACTCGTAATGACCGTGGTAATTTAGAGATGCATAATTGTATAAGTGCGGATTCACTGTACGGTTCACTTAGGTACTGGTTCTGTTGTACCATGTGCTCAAAAAATTGCGTTACACTGGGAAAATTTGAGTTCTCGTAATTCGGCAAACTAATTAACTGATCTTTAATTCCGCGCTGTGTCGTCTTCGACCAGTACGCTGATAGAAAAGCATTCTGAAATTCCTCTACCGAGTAACATTGCCTCGCGATCGGTCTCATACGAGTTGCCGGCTCGCCTTCCAAAAAACTACAAATAAATTCAAGTTTATGCGTTACAGGCCAAGTCGGTGGAAGAGCAAAGCTAAATTGTTGAATCCAATCCAGTGGGTGAATCTCCGTTCTATCGTTTTTAAATACTTTAAACTTTCTCACTGACAGAAAATGTTTGTAATCGAAATTATCATCTCTGTGTGATGCAACAGGTTCAGGATCGTAAGAGTATCTATTGAACTGTGGTTGTTCGGAATCTAAGTCCCGTACTCTCTGTAGATTACCCAAATTATACGCACTGCGTGAGTCTGGCAAATGTTCGAAAAGTGGCGCCTGCTGTGATGTGTTATTAGCTGAAATATTTTTAATCTCTGTTACTTCTTGCTGTAAACTCGACAGTTTTCTACGCAACGTGTTGTTAGACGAGTCGATCTCATTAATTGTCTGCTGCAAATTTTGAAATTCAGGTGTTTGGTTAAATGAAATCGGTGCAGTATCGTCTGATTTATTATCATTACTACTTTCAATAGCATCAATACGACTGGCTAATTCATCATATTTTTCAGTCAGTATTTTTGCCTGATCATCAGTTTTAGAATCGGACGCATTAATCTGTTTCTGCAACTTACGCGTAGTTTCGCTCAGTTTTCTAACATCAGCTTTGATAACATCGCAATCCTGCGTTAGTTCTAATTGTTCGAATCTGTCTGTCACTGTTTGAATATCTACTGTGTGTGTATCTGTTTTTGATTTAAGATTGGAAATTTCGTCACGTAATTCTGTGTTCGACTGTTTGATGGAATTAATTTCGTCGGACACTGAGGCAATATTGTTGTCTACGTATGTCTTCGCTTTCGCGAACATTTTACGTTTGTCTTCTTGTCTCTGAGCCGTGATTGTTTCCATTACCTGACGTTTTACTTTATTTTGATCTTGAATAAATTTGCGGAAACGCGTATTACTGTTTTCTATGTGCTGATTAAAGCGCTCGTTAATTTGAGTGTTCTGTTGGTCGAATTTCGCGTCAATCTTTTCATCCATTGTGCGCGAAAGTTCTGTTGTCATTGCTTTAAACTCATCGCGTAATTGTGTAGCTTTTTCAGAGCATTGTTTAGCGACTCCGCTAATTTCGTCTCTGAGTGTTTCTGTTGCGGCTGTTTGCATTTCCCTTAACTCTTGCGCAACAGACTTAATTTCTTCGCTATTTTTTCGTGAACAAGCCTCAATTTCTGCGCGCAACTGTTCCTTAGTGTCATGACACTGCGCGGCAACAGCTCTAATTTGTTCACTAAGCTGTCTGGAATTGTCGTCTAATTTTTCATTTAACTGTCTGGAATTGTCGTCTAATTTTTCATTTAAGTGTTGTTTGAGATTTTCATTATCCTGTCTGTTCTGTTCCTTAAGTTGTTTAAAATCATCACTTTGTTTGTCTAATTTTTCATTAAGTTTGTCTTGTTTTTCATTATTACTGTCTAATTTTTCTTTAAGTTGTTTGTTGTCCTCGCTATTTTGTATCAATATCGCCATAATTTGACCCAATGTAACATTATCTACTCCTTTCTCTGTACCGTTTGACGGTGTATTTGCAAGTGTCGCGTTTTGCGTGACCATTTGGTCACTCTGTAATTTACAAAAACGTCTATCAGTCGAATGTACACTGTCGGTCATTATTTCGGAATTACATAACTCCGGCGTACTTTGTGTAGCTTGTTCATTTTCATTATACAAATTTGTCTGTACATTACTTAAATTTTCCAAACCAGTTGTGTTAAGCTGGGCAGCGCTCATTACAATAGTGCGCTCCGCATCATCGATTGTCGTCAAATCAACAGAAGACACAATCGAGTTCGTTCGTTCATCATTAAGACAAAAATCATCATTAGTGGTTGGAATGCATTGATTGTTGGTGAACGCAGGATTGTCATCATTACACTGCGTGTCACAATTACTTTCGGTTAAGTTGTTTGAGTCAGTAATTTCGTTCACAATACCTCGCGATACACTATTCACAGTCTTTCGCGGCATTTTTACAATAGTCACAAATATTCACAAAACAAATAAGAACAAATGCAAAAACAACACACAAATGCAACAGAGCAACGAATTGCCGTTGACCTGTAGAAAGAAAGTCACAAGTTAATAAAAGCGTTGCGCCAAATCCTAATTATATCTAAGCAAATAAGAGCAGATATCTGACTGGTTTTCAAAAGACTCTCAACGAAATACGATCCTGGACTGGGTGTCGCCAAGTGTAACCTCCCCACAAAAATTTTAAAAGAAAAGACAATATTTAATACAAATGGGACCCAAGTGTAACCTCCCGTAATGAAATTTACTGACAATGACAATTAAACAAAATTCGCAATCTGACTCTGTGTAAGCTTCCGCAAAATAATGAAAAACAATTCAGTGCTAATGAAAATCAGTGGCAGTGAAAATTCAATTAAACCGAAATATCGGTCTTTGGCCCTGTACAAAAATCAGAATTAAATTCTTACCTCATTGTAACTGCTAGTCACATTTCTGCTCTTATTGTTCCGCACTGCTTGGAGGAACTGCATTGCAAATAATAATATTCCTTTTTTTTGTAATTTAACTGAAAGTTTTCTTTAAGGAAATGCTAGGGAGATATTATTTAAAAAAACGATTGTTTGTTAAAATGCTTGGTTTGAAATCAAATTATTATTGGGGCACTTGTTGCAAATTAATTACAATAAATGAACTTTAAATTATCTGATGATTACCTTAATTAATAATATACCTTATTCAGCATCTTGACCAGTGTTGCCGACAGACCGCATCACACAACCGCACTGGGCTGCTACTACTGACCGACTGCTCTGCATGACGACTATTGCATAACTGCTCTCAACGACAACTAACTGAGTACTGCTCTCAACTAGACAGAGCTGCAGACTCGCAACGAGTTACTCACAGACTGAGAAGCGCTCGCAACACTCGCGCGGTCAAGCGCATACTCTCTGGTCACAGATGCTACAATGCCTCGCCATCGCTGCTATGTTACATACGTGTTTCACCACATGCGGGGGAAAAGCGTACCACGTAATATTTTTTAATACAAAAATATTGATAATACGAAAAGTACTGATTAGCTAATAACCCTGGGTTCGGTGTGGGGAGGCGGAGGGGTGAAGTGGACTGCGGTAGTCGTCGTGGGGTTGCGGACCACTGCGGCTGCGGTGGGGACGGAGCCTCTCCGTCGTTTCTAGTTCCCCGGTTAACATAACATAACTGATTAGCTAAAAAGGGGTAATTAAACGGTCGCCAACACACTAGGATAATGAATCTCCAGAATCTTAAGGAAGGTAATGGCAAAGAAATGTAAGAAAATAACACTGGTGTGGCAACAGAAGGTTGTCACGCATTCCACGACAGTTCACGAAAGAATAAATGAATCAAAAAGCACTGAGATTGTAGTTACTTATTCTAAAATACTAAATTTTGAACGTAAAGTTAAATGAAGTTACTGGTTAAATAAATGTAACTAAAACTTTGTTGCGTAAAAAATTAGTTTCAGTAACGCCAGTGTAACGTAATGCAAAATTTAGAAAAAGGCAAGCAATTTACGTTTGATTAATAAAAAATTGAATTGAATTCACTTTAAGCAAATGAGAAACTGTTTTTATTTTTACTATAACAACAATAAAATAATACAAAGCCAGCAGAAGTCGATAAGCTAAATACAGAATAAATGAAATTGCGCACTCTTAATTTGTATTGTATCTATATTTATTAGTTTTTCCAGTGAAACTTTACTCTGAGTGAATGAAGTTAATAATCAAAACTGAAAATTAGTTAAGTCTCTGTTATGCAATACAAAAATGAACAGTTACTGAGGCAGAAAAATGAGACTGAAACTGGTCGTTAGCAAATAAACAGAATTGGCAGTAAATAATGAATCAGTTTTCATATTTGGATGACACTCGGTGATTTCGTGGAAAAGAAGGGGACTTTGCTTGGTAATAATGTCTGCGGACAGTGACAACACAGGTTCCCTACAAGTTTTAACTGTTGCACGTTATTATTCGAGTTAGTCATACTTTGCCAAAGAAATGCCTCTGTGTGATGCCTCAACAATATCTGTCACTTAACCGTATTGCGATGTAGCTGGGTGGACGACGAAGAATGTAGCCGACGAGAATGCTGAGCTGCTACTGTTACCGCTGCTGGTTCAGATCCCCGAGTCGTCCCTAGAGCCACGGATAATTATGGGACAGGCAATATTTAGCATTGCAGCTTCCTCCGCCGGTCCACTCCTACCATGCTCTCAATATTCGCGGGTTGACGAATTAGTTGCGCCTACACTGGCGCGATCATAGCTGCACACTGCGACTGCAGGAGCGCCCAACAAACACTTCCGCACTCTTTCATCACTCTAGCCGCTCCGCTTCCGTGACAGAGACTATCCATACACAAATGTACACAACGGCTCAGCTAATGCCATTTCGTTGTTGCTACATTAAAATTAAAGTTTCCTTGAATATTACCCAGCAGTTTACAATATTTACATTATAGTTCTCAATTTAACTAAAAATGAACATTGATAAAACCAAGATAATGATCAATGAATGGACACCTGAGGGAAGTATATCAGTTGGAAGTACACAACTCCAAAAAGTCGCAGAATATATCTATCTGGGTCAACTGATAAACGTGAAAGAAGACTTAAAACCAGAAATATTACGACGAATTAAATTGGGCTGGCAAGCTTATGGGAGGCACTCTTCAATTTTGAATCTGAGGTGTAGGTTGAGCTGAAGAAATCTATATTTGACCAATGTGTACTGCCAATAATAACTTATGGCTGCGGAACATGGACATTAAATGTGTTCATTGTTAGGAAGCTAACAGTAGCCCAAAGAGGAATGGCAAGGTCGATGCTGAGTTACACGAGAACAGACAGGAAGAGAGCAGTTGAAATAAGACAAACAACGAAGGTCACCTACATAATGGAAAGAGTGATTACATTGAAATGGCAATGTGCTGGTCATGTTGCTCGAACAAAAGATAGTCTAAACAAGACCTAGACTGAAGCCCAGTTTGCCAAAAAAGACCCAGAGGAAGACCACTAGACAGATGAGACAGATACAAGGAAGACAGTGGGATTCAATTGGAAACTGGAAGCTCAGGGTCGGAAGAAATGGATGATCTTACTGGGATGCTTTGTTACGCAGCGACTCAAAGATACCGCATCATTAAGTGATAGAACTGGCTGATGATATTATAGTTATAATCAATTATATACATTCGGAAATAAATACACTATTACATGCATTACATATCTAATATGGTCTCTGTAACAAAGCCTACATAGTAAGAATTAGAAGTACAGGACAAGTTATCGACGGATATTAAACGCCGAAAAATTTTGGATGGTGCAGAAGGTATCATATCTCTATTTTCGGTGTTACAAAGTCAAATATCAGTGTCGACAGATGTAGTTTTAAAATTGTTTTAGTAGTTCTTTAATAATGATTTGTTTTAAAGGAAAATTTCACAGATTATTTTACCCTTAGCGGTTGAATTATTAAAAAATTCTAAAGCAAGTATTTTTTAAATATATGATCTAGGAACCAAATACCAATCTTCACAGTTCTAACTTCAAAATTGCCTTATTAGCGACATTTATTAAAGACACCTTTCATCCCATACTTCACTCCCTTACGAGCACGGTGGAATTTCGTACAATACCTTACTAAACGATGCCTACAGTATAAGATCAGCACGCTCTTCAAGTTTCTGTCCTTAGTTGTTTGGGGTAGGCGATGATGAGTCGCTGAATCAGTAATATCCTATTTCACACCCTTAGGGACTGAATTTCCAAAACATTGTTTCACGTAATTTGTATGTCTAACCAAGAAGCCAAATTCAAATTCTCAGAGATCTAGCTTTGAAAATGTTTCCATAATAAAATATTTTCATTTCACATTTCATATCATTTTTCACTCCCTTAGGGATTGAATTTCCGAAGACACTGAAATATGTTCGTTTTTTTCTATTTCTAACCAAGAAGTAAAATACCAGTTTTCATAATTGTAGTTTTAAAAATGCTTTAATAGTTCTTCAGTAATGATGTATTTGCGAAACAAAGTTCCACCTACTCTTTCACTCTCATAGAGATTAAATTTCCAAATATGATTAACGCATATATTTTATTTCTGACCAAGAAACCGAATACCAGTTTTAGAAGTTCTAGCCTCAAAACTGCTTTAATAGCGACATATTTTCAAGAAACCTTTCATCCCGGATAATCTCTTCTTAAACATGTCTAATGTGTAAGATCAAGACACTCTCCATATTTGAAGATTTTTTTCTCAGCGGCTTGGACTGGGCGATAATGAGTCAGTCACGGTATTTCTTTTTAAACATGGAGATTCTTTATGTCGAATACGAAACACATACATGAGTCCTAAAATGAATCGAAAGTTGGAAATGTTGCAGTGTTCTAGAATGGCCGCCAAGCCGCTTTGGGGCAGGATTCGGTAGCAACGTAAGTGAGAGCTGTTAAAGTAAAGGCAACAGGAAGGTTTCTGCTATCATGGAAATAAAGTGCGTGTGTAAGTGTATGGAGAAAGAGAAAAAAGGGCGTGTCACTATCTTTAGACCTTACGGATCCAAGACACTGTGCATTATGGTCAAAGTAGTGGTACCCGTGTCCCGAATGGGTTGTGACTTAAAAAACGCTAACAATTATCACTATTGATCCTATGTAATACAAATAGAGGAAAATCGTGACCTTCAACTTTTGGCTACAAGTAACTATTATTGCGGATATCCACAGATACGTGCACGGACATCCGCCAAGGCGTGGGCTTTCAGCTGCAATGTAATTATTACAGCGGGTACCAGGGAAGACTTGAAATTGTAACTGGCTGAACACAAGGCGGTACTTTTTCTTCATTATGAAGGGGCGGTGCCAGTGATAGAGCTCGTCCCCTGGAAAAACAAGCGGACCCGTTCGCAGCAGTGCACGCACAGCGGACGCGCTGACACTCGGTCCGACCTTGCGAGGAATGCGCCACGCCCTTCATTCATCGGAATCCGCCTCCGGCTGCCACGCGAGACTCTCTGCTTCCGCTCTCCATCCTACCACATCCCTGCCAGAAGTTCTGAATGATGTTCAACCAACACTTAATATACGAACGGAAAAAATCGCAACTCCAAAAAATAATCAATGTAGAGTAATGAAATTTCAGGAATATATTTGTCTAAGTAACTTACTTAAGTGATTAACACTGGAAGGTCACATGTTAATGTAAGCATGGGATAAGCCATTGCAGATGTGAAATTCTGATACGTTAATAACAGGTGTAACCGTCAGAATTTTGAATGCAAGCACGCAAAGGTGTATGCATTGTGTTTTACAGATACCGGATGTCATTTTGTGGGATAGAATTCCACGTCTGTTGCACTTTTCCGGTCAATAAGGGACGGTTAATGTTGTTTGTGGATGACGCTGGAGTTGTCATCTGATGACGTCCCATTTCAGATCGATTAGAGACATATCTGGTGATAGAGGAGTCCAAGGCAACATGTCGACACTCTGTAGAGCATGTTGGGTTACAACAGCAGTACGCGGGCTGTCCTCCAATGAGCTCTCGCTTGACACTACTGACTTCGCAAATGTCGGTGACTTGGTGTCAGTGGAGTGCACGTAATACGTAATAATGTAAACACTCAACTATGTCGATTAAATATCTCAGAGCACTGCTACGACGCGCTACGTGATAGAACTAGCACAAAATATCGCTCATAATGGTGAAGAATAGAAGATTTCGTTTTTCTTTAAGGGAAAGCGTTCTGTTAAAGAATAACGATAACAACACTTAATAACTGTCCAAAGTATCACAAAAATTGCAACGATTAAAAAGTCAAGAATGATGAGGTGTTTCCAAAAGCCGCATAGCTGAGTGAGGGTGCTTTATTCGCAACTACCGTTTTCACGTCCGTATAGACGCATCTTTCAGGTTCACAATGGTTATATTTCCATAATTTAGATGTACAATTATGGAGTTCCAGCTTTCGGGAAGCTGTCCATTTTAAAAGTCAATGTTGAGTTGTCATAATAAAGCTGAGTACATCCAAAAGATGTTTGTAAAAATGTACAAAGCCTGGCTGCTGAATGAGCCACGCCCGATAACACCACGTACGATACATTATAACATCCGATAAACACCAAGTGGTTAAAATCACTAAAATAAAACATAAAATCCCGTGTAAAGTGCGTACTTCCGCCGTATTCATAACCGGTCGATGTGGTGTAAGTAGCCCGTGGAGGCCAGCATATAGTGACAGCTAGCACCTGAACGACACAATGCATGCACGTTCGTATGCTTGCATTCAAAATTCTGGAGATTACACTGATTATTCATGTACAAGAATTTCACATTTACAATGGATTCTATCGCGCTTACATTAACCTGTGATCTTGCAATGTTAATCACTTAAATAGTTACATAGACAATTTTTTCCTGAAACCTCATTACAATAAATAAATTATTTTTTTTGCGTTGCGATATGTATGGGAATTGGATACACGTCGTACTTCTCTTCTCATCCTCCCCCTCTCTTTATCCATCTCCTCCTGCTCCACCTCTCTCTCTACATCACCTTCCTCTATCTGTCCATCTGCTCTCCTCCCCCCTTCACCCTTATAACACTCCATTTCTGCCTCAAAACTCACCGTTAGTTTGATCGTTGTCCGTCTGTGTGCCCATTTCCTTCCCCTCTCTGACGATCTTCTCTTTCCCCCTCCTTGTTTATTACTCTTGCAAACGAAACCTTGACTGAAAACTGAAGTCGCTTAAAATGAATGGGTAAAACGGTTTGGCTCATTGGTTTATGGGGTACGCGAGACCTCTCCTGCTGATGCATCTGCGAGGATAGTAGCTTCAATGGCAGTAATTTACATTGTTTTAGTCCGTGAACGGGTAGTCTGCGACGTTTCAAACGATTCAGGTTTCATAGTAGTATTCCAAAATCATAAGCCAAAAGGCAATTAATACAACCTATCTGTTATCTGCTATAACCAAGCGCGAGGAAGAAAGCAAAACAGCACGTAGTTGAGTATATGATTTTCGATTAAAATTATATATAAGGACAGAGAATATATATGGAAGAAACAGTTTTGCTAACAGTGTAAATGCCGCGCTATCATAGTTAAAACTGACTACGTGAAAGAAAACGAAGCCACAAATTTTCACACCACAGCTAAGCAAAGTATTTTCTTTCTTGGAGTCGGTTTTAACAGAAAATCTCGTTCTCTTGTTTTAAAAATACTTAGCATATATCTGTATAAATGTATATTACATTATCGTGTAAAAATTTTAATTCAGTCAAGAACTTCTCGCGATTTTTGCTAAAAACTTTTATCCTTTATAAAGAATATATTTTTTATACCACACACACTTGAAAAAAAATTATGTAGCCTATGTTCGTACGAACGTTTATTAGACTACCGTGTAAAATTTAGACATAAATTTGTCAAGAAATTTTCGAAATTTTTGTAACAAAGTTTCCCATTTACATACTATGTATGTATTGACATACCATATATAATGAAGAAAATGAGCAACATATGTCCGTCAGAACTAAATAATCGTGTAAATATATGAAGTAAATTTGTCATGAACTTTCAGAGACTTTTTGCAACAACTTTAAACAATGACGTGTCTTTATATAGTATTGTATATTACAAATGAAAACAGTATTCTCTGCTTGTGGAGTTTGCACTCTGTGCGAATGGGAAGAGTATTAGGACCAGGAACCTTAAAAACCACCCAGCTTGCAGCATAGATTTGCGTCAAACGGCATCAGAAGATTGAGGTTAGACTATGAAGAGATGTGGTAAAACCCATGGATTAGACGAGGACTTAATCGAAAAGTTTACATTTGAAACACATTTAATCTAACTAGGACAAAATTTCATACTGAAATTATTGGAAGCTCGTAACCAAAGTTCCGCAGTTTTCTCGCAAACAACTCATTTGTGTTCCCATATTTAGCCAAAAGTGTTTTGCATCTAATGTTGTTTACTTCCTCCATGCTTCACAATTAGTTGTGATACACTCTGTGTATGTGCCGACGTTAGAGCTCCTCAGGCACGCTTTCTCACGATTGGTCTCTGTTGGTTTTACATCACAGTGGCTAGTACCTTGGTGAGAGTTAGTACTGCCATGCATACCCTGTTAACTTCATTTTCACTTTAGGACGTATGTCCTGAATGTTCGCCAGTGTTGCTCAGGAATACTACCAAATTTCATGCTGCCCTGTTGCTAGTATTCATAGTGTGCTCCTGACAGAGCTGATAATACTTTCTTCTGCCTTTCTGTGCCAGCATCCTGTCCGACGCGCGGGAGCTGACGGAGTTCCCCAACCTGGAGGGCACAACGGCGCTGGAGATCCTGCGGCTGGACAGGGCTGGACTCCAGGAGGTGCCCGCCTCACTCTGCTCCATCTGTCCCAGGCTCCGCAGTCTGTGAGTACCTGAGCACACCACAATTGCTACTGTCTTAATGTGTCTGAAAGTGTACAGTGTCGACAAAAGCCGAGTGCTCACTGTAAAATTAACAGTTATTTCTGCCTTTAGCAAGGAGAAAGGTGTTATTTAAGTTACACAGGTTATGCTGCCATACAAAAACTTTTGTTTGAACCAGGATCTTCTCCTGATGCTATGTACAGAAGCGTCGTTCAACTGTAGCATCATAATGGTCTCTCCTTTTTTATTTTATTTATTTATTTATTTTGCAGTCCAATATTTCTGACACAGTACAACAATGACATATGTTAGTTAGCTAGTTAGTTAGTTGGTTGTTCCACAGATCATATTTGCGATAAACGCAATAGAAAACACACACACCCGTACACTCACACAAGTAGAAAAAAAATTATAAGGTTACACGCTGACCTTTTACATGGTTTTCTACGAAAATGACTACTTATTTTTATTCAAGAATTCCTATGTATATTGGGAGTTGTTGAGGAGAATGACCGTAAATCTACATTTGGAAACGCTGCTATCTGTCAGGCACTTTACTTCCATGGGAAGGTTGTCAGAGGGTCTTATAGCTGCAAATTTGCGTATTTCACTCCTTATGTGGCGTAGATTCATTAAACGGTAATGAAAATCATTTTTTCTTCTACTGTTGGGATTGTGAATGTTTCGAGAACTCTCAAACTCAGATGGAATTTTGATAACAAATTTCATAAATGAATAAATGTAGCGCGAGTCTGCGGTTAATAAATACGGCTGCTTGAAGAGATACTTGTTACGATAGATGTATACCTGTGAGCCCCACACATAATATTATTAATAACTTTCTTCTGTGCAAAGAATACTTTTCGTCTACGTGTGGGGTTACTCCAGTATGTTATCACATAAGACTTCAGTAATGAAAGTATGCAAAATTTGCTAGCTTACTGACTTTCATATCCAAATACTTGGTAATTATTCTTCTGAAAAAGCAGCCGAAACCAAAAATTTTAGTAAGTTTACTATATGGTTTTTACAGCTGAAGTTCCTACCAATATGCACTCCTAAGAATTTACAATTTTCTGTCCACCTTATTCCACTACTGGCCATTAAAATTGCTACACCACGAAGATGTGCTACAGACGCGAAATTTAACCGACAGGAAGAAGATGCTGTGATGTGCAAATGATTAGCTTTTCAGAGCATTCATACAAGGTTGGCGCCGGTAGCGACACCTACAACGTGCTGACATGAGGAAAGCTTCCAACCGATTTGTCATACACAAACAGCAGTTGTCCGGCGTTGCCTGGCGAAACGTTGTTGTGATGCCTCGTGTAAGGAGGAGAAATGCGTACCATCACGTTTCCGACTTTGATAAAGGTCGGATTGTAGTCTATCGCGATTGCGGTTTATCGTATCGCGACATTTCTGCTCGCGTTGGTCGAGATCCAATGACTGTTAGCAGAATATGGAATCAGTGGGTTGTGGAGGGTAATAGGGAACGCCATGCTCTAATGTACGAGTATTCGCCGATTGAAAATGCGGTAACACCATAGCTATTTAATTTACCGCTAGCAAAGAAAATTAGTGCCGAACCGGGATGCGAACACAGATTTTCCGCTTTACGCGAGCGGTCGCCTTAAATCGTTGGGCTATCCGCATCAAGGCCTTCCATATTTAATGCTTCCCATTACGCTCACACAATAATGTGATTCCCATACAGGGAGAGACTTATTTAGCTTTCTCGTCAGATCGCCTTGGCTTTGGCATGAAATAAATTAGTGCGCTGCCTGTAAAGTTCATTGCCCGAAGGAACATTGTCAAATACAGATACTGCTCTAATGTACGAGTATAATCTTAGTGATGCCCAGAAGAGATCTCTTGATGCTGAGAAAACACAGGGAATGTTCAGAGATGTTTACGTTCCTACGAGAGCTCTGGCAGTGCCTATGCAGGCAAGTACCAAATCTTCATCAGTATGATATAATGACAACATACGCCGACCAATCAGAAGCCGCCTATGGGGAATAAACGCCCACCATAAAAGCAACCACGGCTCTCAGTTGTTCCTGATGATTAGGGGATAGAGCACGTGGTCGAATGCTCGCGATTTCAGATAATAGTCGTTAAGTAGACCGAGAAAGTTTCATGCAAGAATGTCGTCGCCAGAAATATCGAACTCATAGCAAAGAGGCGCCAAAAAGAGATACACTTTTGCCTTTTGGCGTTCAGAGTCCTTTTTGAACGATGACCGGCGATATTTTTGAAACATGTAAATGCAGTGACTGCCCACAGGTGGTAATTCGCGATGGACTTTGGTCGGCATCGCGAAGCACTGCCGTCATTTCAAATGTTTGACAGCCGGTCTGCAACCTGATGAAAACGTTACAGGGTCTATTGCCTACATTACTTTACAGGCAGCTCTGTGTTAATGCAGTGACGTGACACCATTTTACATTGCTGATGGAGAACTTACCATCCGATGGAGGCTATGAGTTTGAGTCCCAGACCACGCTAATTCCAGAGGAGCATGCTCAGTGCTTTTCAAGCGAGATGGCCTAGTGGCAAGGTAAGATGCTGGACGCGTATTCGAGAGGACAGCGATTCAAATCGCTGTCTGCCCATTTAGATATACGTTTTCTGCAGTTCTCATAAATTGCGCGAAAAGAAGAGGGAAGATTTCAGCCTCAGTCAGAGCTTGTAGTCTGTTTCTAGCAACCTCGTAGACAGGACGTTAGACCAAAATCTGTATTCAATTAGAAGTTGCGAAGATGGGTGACAGTTAACATGCATGCAGGTTAGTGAATTTAATCTTGTCAATGGGTAGTGTTCCATCGCAGTCGATAGTTTCAGAATGTTTCTGTTGCGTGTGCTATATCACAGATATTCACTGTAATGTCCATAAAGTTGTTTCTTTTTTTCCTGTTAAAGTTATTCAAAAATTGCGAGTTGGCTGACGATTCCAATTACCAAATCGATATACGAGTAGAATGAGAATTTACTGAATTCATAAATACGTCGACAGCTTTCACTGGAAGCCAAAGATTATAAATTTTGTGTGTACCACAGTCGTGACAACAATATGTGCAAACGAAGCGAATTGTGGCAATCCACCTGTGTGTCAACACTGTCTTCGTGTGCTGCAACCGCATCAGCCCGCCAATGCAAGCTGACAGGTAAACAAATTCTGGAGTTTATTACTGTGCTGCATATTTGTGACATCGCCCAATGCTCAGTATGTAACTAAATTTCATTAAGCCTTTGCCAAGCGTACTGCTATTGTGCACAAAGCTGTGGGAAAAAAGAAAAACGTGTGTATACGAATTATTACGAACATCATAGAAAATTCGCTGTGCATCCTCTTTACCGTATTATACTTCGTCTAAACGGAATTTCGGATTCTATGGTCGTTTCCTACCTACTTACGACGATCTTTGGTCAATAATTTTGTCTTCCATCATAAAGAGTTGTCTCATCAACCCACATACAAGGGCCTTAGACTGAAGGACGCTTACGAGTGAAGATAACCTATCAGAAGCACCAGCAGGAGTTCACGTTTTAATGTGGGAAATCAGTAGGGTATTGGAGATCCGAAGAAAGGAAGAGAATCAGGTAAGGCACCAGACAGTAAATGTTTCACTATAGAGGCTCAGATCAAGAAGGTTGTCAGAAATAAGTTGATTATCAACACAAGAAAAACAGAGGTCCGATTATTGAATGGTATTAGGACACAACAGAAAGCACACACATTTTTCATAGTTCATTGGAAATAGCAGAAATTTGTCCCCCAAAAGCCTCGCACCCTCGTGAGAAAGTGGAAGCTCTTCATAAGGTGCTATAACAAATGGTAAATAATAATTCAAACTATAGGACAGTAGAGGCAATATTAATTCAAAGGTGAGAACAAAGGGTGGAAAAAGACTTTTAAGTCCGGTTTCAATGCCAGAAACGATGCCAAAGATATGCTAGAGAAAGTTACTGAAAAAAAAACTTTATTCTAAGCACATTTTGCAAGAAGTACCTAGGCAACAAATGGATGTGAAATGGATGAAGCGTAATAAAAATATCACCGACTGTAGGCTGTCAAAGAAAAAAATCCTAACTATTGTTTTGGTTTTAAACCAGTTCAATGTCTCTTGTGACTACAGGTTACTAATATGAGTCACAAAAATGGATACTATATGAGAAAACACCAAACTAATCTAACAGAAATCAGTTTCACTGATTCAAGAAATTTTTAACGTAAAATTAGCAGAATTACAATTAAATTAACAAGTTGGTTTGAGGCGCCAGGTAATGAAGAAACTATAGACTTAAATATGAAAAATGATGATTTAACAAAGACGTTGAAGATGTTGCAAGAGCGACCAAGAAAGAAACAAAATTTCAGAAATCAGAAGACAGGCAATGCAGAAGAGAAAAGAATTAAAAATAAATGGTAACATAACACAGACACAATTAACAGAGCTGAACGTAACTACTCAGGAACATGTACAAGATTGTTCTGGGGACTGTAAGAAAAAGACTGTAAGGTAGACAGTCGAGAACAACCGAAATATGGAGAAAACGAAACAAGCTTTTATACTATATTGCCGTTACATCACATTGAGGATGTCAGATGGCACTGCTAGGACAAATTGGGAGGCAGTGACAATAGGGCTGGAAGATTTTTTTTTAAAATCTATACAGTGTACGTAATGAAACGAATATGCAGATAAACGAATAGTCAGATAGAACGAGTGCATTCCGCAGCACTGTCAATAAAAGTAGAGAAAGTGATTCTTTGCATCAAATGAAGAACAGCCCCTGTGATTGAAAGGATAACATTAAAAAATGATTAAAACAGTAGGTAAGCGATGAGAACGAAACTTACTCGTCTGTCAACAGAATGTTAACGATATTCGATAGTTGGAACAAGGAGAAGAAAGTGATAATAGATTTTCTGGATAACTAGTGGTTCTTCAGTTTTCTGCAAGGGAACACAAGATTTTACTAAAGTTGTCAATAATCTTGTAGGAAAAAGGAAGGAAAATTTAGACAGCAAGTTGGGATAGCAATAAGCTGGTATTAGAGGTGGATACAGGACAATGGTCCATCTACATTTTGCCAATGAAGTTATAAAAACAAGATAGAAATCCCATTACAACATTCGTTGGTTTTTACATCGTATGAGAAGTGGTAACACTTGAGAACCAAAGAAGGTACTTTATGTATTATGGATGACTGGGCTGAAAACAGGTTTTAAGATATGCCTAATACCAGTCGCCCATCTTTGTGGTAGAATCTAAATTTTCCCACTGGCGGTTTCATGTCGCCCACAGACAAAATTAACATATATTATTTGTAACATTGTCCGTCTCGGTAGCTCAATAGTGAGCGTGTCTCACTGCTGTGGTGAGGATCCTGTTTTGATTCTAGATGCTGCCAGAGATTTCTCCTTGATAGGAGGACTGGAAGGGGGTGCACTCAGCCTCGTGATGCCAATTGAGGAGTTACCTGATTGAGAGGTAGCGGCTCCAAGGTCGAAATGTCGAAAACGGCCGGGAGTGCAGTCTGCTGACCATTTGTCCCTCCATACTACATCGATGACGACTGACTGAGGATGACACGCCGGTCGGTCGACTATCGTAAGGTCCTTACGGCCTGATCACGTCGTTTTCTTTTTTCCTTTCCACCCTGTATGTTTTCTGTATACCATGGATGGCGTATGGAAGTTATTTGTGCAATGTGTGTGTGTAGTGCCGTGTATCTTATGTAACTGGAGAACATAAGCAATGTTTCCTAAAGTGATTCGTGCATCAGGAATAATTGTATGGAACCAAGATAACATAAGCGCCACTAAGCCGACATTCTGATTATACGATGTAAATAACCTCTGATACCTCGGCATATTCGGTGTTAACTGTTTGCGATCTTGCCTTCTAGTCATACAGCTACGCAACAATCACTACTACGTTATGAATAATCACTGATGATCAGTCGCTAGGCGACTTGTAACTGACAAAGGGGTAAAAATTTGTACCAACCTGAAAGGGGACTGGTTACAGTCATTTCTGAAAATCAAAGAACAGAATTGATCAACATCAGTTTGTTCAGGTTATATACAAAAATACAATGATTCTCTTTCGATTACACCAAGAAAGTGAAAATTTCAGAACTAAAAAAGAACTTTGGCAAAGTGACACCATTATATTAAAACTGTCATCCGTAGCCTTGGAGGATATCCTCAAATCATTAAGCCAAACCGTACAGTCGGCATCTGTACATACAGCGAGACCAAATGGTTGGAGATGGACTCCTTTTGGTACGAAAAGATAGGACGAGGGATTAAAGACATAAAGACAGAGGCAAGGGTCAGGTGGATGCGAACGGCTTGCAACCTGCCATTCCTTTTAGAACTGTACCTGAGTGTTCGTGTAAGAAGATGGAAGAGCTTTACGCCATGAAACAGCATTCAATTAGAACATTAACCACAAACCTCCTCCGATGTTCTCTCAAAGACCAGGAAATCGCACCTAATGGGTTCGCCTTGTTGTGGCTCCTTCCTTTTGTAGTCTTTCATGGGTGCTAAATTTTAGTTTATTTAGTTGGGGGGTGACGATGTCTTCGATCTACAGGGTCGTGTTCAGTTTATGTTTATTTAAAGCTGGGAGGACGAGTCACAAACTTCATTACAATCTTTTGAAACAGTAATAGCAGACGTAACGTAGACTGACATCGTCGTCAATTGTTTATTCACTAGCCCTGTTATTAAGAAAGCTCGGTCTAATTCGGTGAACAAACACGATTTGTTTTTAATTAGAATATATTTGGAGCACTCAGAATTGAAAATAAATGTCTTGACACCTTATATTCGCCGTAATTAAATTTTCGCGTCAGATTACACACTGAAAGTCAGGAAAATTGCTGCAGTGTAGTCCGTGAAGTTCTTCAAATAAATGACAGTCAGTCGATCGCGCTGTGCTGCTATCGGAAGTTAACTTTTTCATGAACATTGTTTAACTTCTGTTCAATAGAGACTGGCAAAATTATACTAAGTGAAGTCTAGTATTTTTAAGCAATTAGCCGCAGTTGTAAAATCGTAATACTTCAGTAATTCCAAACATTAAAATCCACAAATAACGAAGCTGAACTAGAGATTACTTTTGATTCGATTTTATTCGCAACTAGTACGAAAAGAAACTTTCACAAATAACACTTTTCAACAACAAACATAAATGTAACAGAGTTGTAACTGAGAGAGAGCTGACAGAAGAAATAGCTACGTCTAAAACAAATACTTACGCTACTAAAAACATAACACCTACTTGTTATTCTGAAGCCTTTAGCTTCGTTGAAAAATCTAAATTATTTCATTATATTAATAAAGTAGTAAATTTCAAACAAAATTTGACATAATAACTCATCCCAATAACTCAAATTAAATAAAAATAAGTATTTCAATTACTATACTACGAAAGAGTGGCTTCATTGTGCAAGAAAATCGCTTTTGTCGTCTGTTGCCTACGCTACCTAATAACTTGTAAATACAAGACCTGTATTTTGAAAGCTGTGGTGTACAAAGACACTGTCTCCGCTGCCGTACAGCATGAAGAAATGCAGCTGCGTCACGTTACCTGGATTTCTGAAATTTAATGATCGCAAGCACTGCAAGCATTCGTAACGCATCCCCTAAGCAAAATACAATGTAACTGAGTGGTGCATGTTTTACATGAAACAAAGACGAAGTAGACATGAAGACAAAGTACACGTGGTATAATTTATGAACAAAAGAAAGCTGTAAGATAACGAATTCACGAGGTCTAAATATACGAAAAATAGAATATAATATATGAACAGCTCTGATACTAGTTTGCTGTTATGGCTACTAACAGACATCGCGTCAGAACATTTAACATCCCTTCCGAAGTTACAGTAAAGAACTTTGCAAGGAATTTAGAAATATACCTCATAGTTACTGGATCCGTTTCTAATTACTTGAATTTACAGATGATTAACTCAGAGCCGGATACCGTTCACCACGTGTAACCCGAAAACAAGTAATAGACTCACCATCGTGGACGACAAATTCACATGCAAAAGGGGAAGCAAAAGGTATACAATTTTACGTAAAATCAATGCTATCATTGTTTCCAATCACGTAAATGCAACCCGAAAGCTCGCTCCTAGCTGCGGTCTTCCTACTACACTGACGGAAGAAAAATGGTAACACCAAAAACCAATGAAAAGTATATTGACGAAATTTAGTAAATACATTTGTCTAGGTAACATAATTAAGTTATTAACATTGCAAGATCACAGGTTAATGCAAGCGCCAGATCAGCCATTGCAGATGTGAAATGCTGATACATTAATAAGCAGTGTAACCGCCAGGATATTGAATGCAAACATGCATACATTGTGTTGTACAGGTTCCGGATGTCAGTTTGTGGCGTGTGTTCTATGCCTGTTGCGTTACATGTGCCATTTCAGGGATGACACCGGAGCTGTCGCCCGATGACGTCCCGTATGTTTTCGATTGTAGGCAGATCTGGTGATCGAGTAGGCCTAGGAAACATGTCGACACTCTGTAGAGCCTGTTGGCTTACAACAGCGGTAAGTGGGCGAGCGTTGTCCTGTTGGAAAATACCTCCTTCAATGCTGTTCATGAAAGGTAGCACAACAGGTCACATCGTCCGGCTGACACACAATTTTGCAGTGAAGGTGCATCGGATAACCACGAGAGGACTCCTGCGGTCACACGAAATTGCACCTCCATATCGTAACTCCAGGTGCAGGTTGTCTCGAGACTGAGAATGTTGACCTGATACAGTGTATCTAATGAACTATTTTATATGACTAACATAACACTGTCATTGAAAATAACGGAGCGTCGAAACGCGTGAGGTGATTTTGGAAGTAATAAAAAGTGCAGTCAAGACATCAGGAAACTTATTCAAATGCATCCAGATGGCCGCTACGTCTCGTAGCATTTTCATAAAAATTTCTGCGAAATACACCTACAAAATTTATCATGTTATCGCACGTAATTCAGGAGATACGATGCCACAAAAGTGGTAGGTATGCATGAAAAGCTGCCCCATCATGAATGTATAAATTTGTTCCTTCTTTCCTGCTAATTCTGTTCGCAACACTTTTTCCAGACAATATTCAAATAGCCAGCTGAATGTAAATACACTACTGGCTATTAAAATTGCTACACGGAGAAGAAATGCGGGTGATAAACGGGTATTCATTGGACAAATATATTATACAAGAACTGATATTGATTACATTTTCACGCAGTTTGCGTGCATAGATCCTGAGAAATCAGTACCCAGCACAACCATCTCTGGCTGTAATAACGGCCTTGATACTCCTGGGCATTGAGTCAAACAGAGCTTGGATGGCGTGTACAGGTACAGCTGCCCATGCAGCTTCAACACGATACCATAGTTCATCAAATGTAGTGACTGGCGTCTTGTGACGAGCCAGTTGATCGGCCACATTGCCCAGACATTTTCAATTGGTGAGAGATCTGGAGAATGTGCTGGCCAGGACAGCAGTCGAACATTTTCTGTATCCAGAAAAGCCTGTACGGGACCTGCAATATGCGGTCGGGCAATATCCTACTGAAATGTAGGGTTTCGCAGGGATCGAATGAAGGGTAGAGCCATGGGTCGTAAGACATATGACATGTAACGTCCACTGTGCAAGGTGCCGTCAATGCGTATAAGAGGTGACTGAAACTTGTAACCAATGGCACCCCATACCATCACACCGGGTGATACGCCAGTATGGCGATGACGAATACACGCTTCCAGTGTGTGTTCACCGCGATGTCGCCAAACACGGATGCGACCATCATGATGATGTAAACAGAACCTGGATTCATCCGAAAAAATGATACTTTGCCATTCGTGCACCCTGGTTGGTCGTTGAGTGCACCTTCGCTGGCCCCTCCTGTCTCTGATGCAGCGTCAAGGGTAACCGCAGCCATGGTCTCCGAGCTGATACTCCATGCTGCTCCAAACGTCTTCTAACTGTTCGTCCAGATGGCTGTTGTCTTGCAAACGTCCTCATCTGTTGACTCAGGGATCGAGACGTGGCTGCACGATCCGTTACAGCCATGTGGATAAGATGCCTGTCATCTCGACTTCTAGTGATACGAGGCCGTTGGGAATCAGCACGGCGTTCCGTATTGCCCTCCTGAACCCACCGATTCCATATTCTGCTAACAGTCATTGGACCAACGCGAGTAGCAATGTAGCGATACGATGAACCGCAATCGTGATTGGCTACAATCCGACCTTTATCAAAGTCGAAAACGTGATGGTACGCATTTCTTCTCCTTACACAAGGCATCACAACAACGTTTCACCAGGCAACGCGGGTCAACTGCTGTTTGTGTATGAGAAATCGGTTGCAAACTTTCCTCTTGTCAGCACGTTGTAGGTGTCGCCACCGGCGCCAACATAGTGTCAATGCTCTGAATTGCTAATCGTTAGCATATCACAGCATCTTCTTCCTGTCGGTTAAATTTTGCGTATGTAGCTCGTCATCTTCATGGTGTAGCAATTTTAATGACCAGTAGTGTACAAAATTATATCATTGTATGATACGTAGATCAAGAGACATGAAATTAACTCTGAGACGCGTGAAAAAGTGCCGCATTGTGCACGAAGTTTTAATAAATTTATTCTTTACAACCGAAACACACCTACAACTGAATCAAGGAAATACCTGACACCTGGCAGCGGTTTTGACAGCTTTCAACTGCGACGTGCAAACGGCCGTAGGCGAAAACAGTAGCCGTTTCGACGCGTTGCCATAGAGACGTTTACAAAATTGCGTTGCAGACACGCGAACCAGCTGCCCCCAGCGTACAGAAGCTGTTTCATAATTCGAATGCTATTTTCACGAATGTATGGAAATGAAATTTTTTCGATATTACACGACACGCAGTTCATTTCTTTGTTTTAGTTTCTAACGCAAAATGCGCACAATGAATACCCGGATAATGTTGCTTTTGTCGGCTATTTAAACAATAAAACAAATACGTAGCCGACGTTTTGACCTTTTTTGCAGCGGGCCACGTCAGGACAACTGAACTGATAGTTTAGTCACCCTAAAGAAAACCACTGCAAAGATTGCCGAAAGATCGACTACGTAGTTGTTCTAATGTTTAATGTTTAAGCGTTTACATGCAAAAGGATTTTATTCAAGTTGAAGCCGGTCGTGAGAACCTACGCACTTATATCTTGGATTAGGTTTTCCCGTACTTCAGTAATCTCCTCAGGAGGTTTGCCGGCCTGTGTGGCCGTGCGGTTCTAGGCGCTTCAGTCTGGAACCGCGTGACCGCTACGGTCGCAGGTTCGAATCCTGCCTCGGGCATGGATGTGTGTGATGTCCTTAGGTTAGTTAGGTTTAAGTAGTTTTAAGTTCTAGGGGACTGATGACCACAGATGTTAAGTCCCATAGTGCTCAGAGCCATTTTTTTTTTCCTCAGGAGGTTTCCTTAATATATGCTTTAAAACCTCTTTGATCTACTTGAGACTCAAATACTTAGACGTAAAAAGCCATGAAGTCAATAAAAGTCGTTCCATCCTTCTGTTTTCTTCTTTGTACTTGCACCCAGCTGTGCTTCATGTTCACTACTCGTTGAACTAAATATGAGATAAAAGCAGATAACGTCCTCTTCTTTCTTCATTTCGTGTCCCTTATCTCATATCTTAGCGGGGTTGCCATATGAATCTGGGTTTGGTAATGTTATTGGTACAGGGTGGCCGGAAAATTTGTACTTCATCTGTTTGCGTCTAGTATTTTCACTGTGAAAGTGTGAGATCTTCCTCATAATGTTTGGGAACCGTGTAACTGCAGAAGGACATGGATGCCACCCGTTATTCAGCTAGTTGGATGTAGGAATCCACATAAAAACTTTCCGGAACACCAACTCCCGCCGTTAATCCGCCGGGACGATTCGATACGAGTCCTGCGAGCTTCCCCTTATCCCGAAGCGGCGTGATAACGCCAAGCGGATATCCGGTGGATATAAAAATGGACAACGATATTCTTGAAATACAGAGTTGCAGATTAATTTCTTCCTGACCTTAAGTTCCCGTTCAGCCCTTCCAGCCGGGACATTGGCATTAAGTAGTGCTTAAGACATTATCTTCGTGATGATGAATAATGGGCGTGAGTCCTCGAGCGGAAAATTTGATTAATGGTTTCCGTAACTTCCTTAAAGTAATTGAATTGTGGCGTGGTAAGTGAGCTACTGCTCCGTCACCATCGCTGCTGCTGTCGGAAACATAAAAACGGCAGGAGAGGGAGGTTTTGGAGAGTTCCTCTTGGTCCCCGGAACTTTACAGCTTTACTAAGTTAATTGATTGCCCTTATTTCAGATTCAATTATATTCTACCCCTGTTCTATTTTCCGTTCTACAGAATTAATATATCCGTTTTACAATATTATCGCTGTTCCTGAAAGATTCACTTAAAGGTGTGTGTTAAATTATGTGCTGTTCGATAGGGTTCAGCGATCATCAAAGTAATAAAGCTGGAATGGAGCTACCGGGTGACTCCTAGCCAGGAGGACGGCGGATCAAATGTCCATCCGACGGGCCAGTTTTAGGTATCCGTGTTTCCTCTAAATAACTTAAACCAAATGTGGGATTGTTCCTTGGAAAGGACACTGACTATTTCCTTCAACATCCCTCTCCAGAATTTGTTTTATATCTAATAAACTCTATCCGACAGGACATTCAATCCTACTTTTTCTTCCGTTTGAAATAAACAGATCTGTAAATTAATATCGTGGAGCAGAAGTTTGTTCTATGGGCAGTCACAAGTGTTTTGGGTGTGTTGGTTAAAGCAGTTCCGCCCATTCCTATTTGGCTGTATTCTTCAGTATCCGTTACTTTATCGAGCATACATCCGTTACATGGCACCCTATGTTATAAAGGAAGGAAGAGCTCTGTTATTACAGGCGTAGCACTAGGGAAAGGTAAAGAACGAAACCGACCGTGTCTTTTTCAAAGTAAAGGCTCCAGATTTTGCGGAAACTACGGAAACATTTGTGTATGTACGTCTATGTGTTCCACATAGGACCGATTTTAGCCGATCTCGATATACACATAACCTTCCATTTGGAAAGAAGGAGTGTGGGGGTAAGAACTATCTGCTTCCCTTAGGGGTGGAGTTTACATAAAGGCATAAACCAGGTGAAGCTTCACGTACGTGCTGCTACATTGCGTCTCCGACTACCGTTCATATCGCCTCCAGAGTCATTGTTCTATTAGATGCCTGGGACTACTTCAGAATTCAAGCATTTCTTCGATAAAACAAGGCGATACAATTCATGCTTATAAATGACATGATTTGTAGCAACATCTGTTCTAGAACAAAGTGGATTTGCAACATCGATCAAGACTCAATAGCAAATGTACCTCAGACGGGGTGGTCTTTTTCGCCCCTGTCAAACGAAAATACCATGGTTTTGTGCATGTACTTTATGGTTAATGAAGAATTGGAAGTAGATAATTAAGAATTGTGTAAAAAACTGATTCATTAACACACACTCAACTCGACAACGTACCACTCGGCACGGCATATTGTCCATTAAAGCATCATGGTTCCTAGACTAGTTGTAAAAAGTTAACCAGTCTGTAGTGAGAAATTGAAGACTTAAAATAAAACAGGCTCTAAGTGGCAAAAAAGAAATTTTGAAGTTTTATTTGAAATAGGATTTACAGGCCAAGCACAATGACGTATAAAAGGCTAATAAGCTGCCACGAATGAAAATGTAGTACCAAGTGCAATCAACAGATGGCATACAGTTTTAGAGCCACAGCTGTTAATGAATGAAATGCTCTATTATCCGCTAGCTTACAACTCAGTGTTAGCTAAGATGACGGGGGCAATAGATGTTTGCAAGAGTGGAAAGAAACGACGAATTAAAGGAGAAGGTAGTGTGGCAGCATTGAGGAAAAAGCTGAAACATGGAGGGTGTGAATAGATAAGTTCAACTAATAAATGTACTCCTGCAGAAGCTCGTCCGACACAGGAGTTAAGTCTCATTACTGATAGCTAACCTACACCATAACGAGACGGAATGTTTATGCTTGAGTTACCAAATATATTGTTCCAGAAGATGTAAAAGGAAATGTTACAGCATCAAGACAAATAAAGCCATGTAACATGAAGGCACCTGACTTCTTAGATTTCAAGAAAGCAGCAGACAGCAAATTTAAACATGTCCAAAGTACAGTGGCTATAATTAGACAAACAGAAACATAAGGCCAGTGAAGGCTTAAATGAAACTGAGGCCTGGGAAGGTACCCCTATTTTGAGAAAATGTGTTAAAATATAAGACATCAAGAAAATGGAAATAACTACCATAGATGTTACAAGGCAGATCTGTAAATAAAAGGAGAAAGATTTGATTGGAATAATGCAGTATCTGACAAATAATGACTAAACACAGTTTTTCAAAAGCAGAATCCACTTTTACTACCTTTTTGCTGAGCATGGAACTGCGGCTTTTCATTGCATTTCCACTTTTAGCAAGTTTTTCATACTATTAAAATACAATGTTTGTAATTTCCGTTGGAAACTGGATCCATACTAAGCTTAACTTTCAAGTAAAACGTATTAATAGTGAAATTATGACCATTAACTACCTAGTATACTTAAAACTCATTTTCCTCAAATTCATGATTTTGACACTGAGTCTTTTTATTTCAATTTTTCATTCGAAGAATTGCTTGCGCGACGCCCGAGGTTCAAAATCAGCTGCTCTCGTAAATATTTCAGGTACCTAACACGTAGGTCTTTATTAAGCAAAGTCATGGATTACTGCCCAACCAATCGTAACTCAGAGATGACTGAGAGGACTTTATAATACGACATAAAAATATACACTAAGAATGTGTCCCATACGTAGCCCAAATGTTAGTCCGAACTGATAAGAGAGCTGTCTCTCTCTCTCTCTCTCTCTCTCTCTCTCTCTCTCTATCACACACACACACATACACACACACACACACACACACACACACACACACACACACACACAGATGGAAGGTTTTGGGCACAAATTCCGGTGTAATCATCATTTTTTGAGCATTGGTATTGTTCGCAGACAAGTGACATCATTCTCCCGAAATCCCGTTGCGAAGGTATAGACCACCAGTACTAGACGTAGATCGATAATAGTATTGATTGCACAGTATATCATGAGAGTAAGAGAACAGAACGGAGGTTCACTAACAGTCAGATTTTTCTTAGACTGACACGAAAAAGGAGTAGGTTAGTGAATGGATGATATTGATATAACGTGCGGGAGGAAAGAATGTTCTTCCTGTGCAAAAAGACCCAGTTCTTCCTCATAATACTGGGTTCGTTCATCTATGTACAGGGTGTAGATGATAACTGTTTATAACGTACCACAGTGATGTAGGGGAAGTCGATACGAAGAATTTGATACACTACACTTATGGTCTATGAAGCTGGGAAACAATGTCAAGTTGGTATAAAAAATAAACCCAAGCTAAATCACATGCACGCTGAGCGACATTTTAAAATCCTTCTCCCCCTATTTCGCCACTCACTTAGTCGACCAGCTTTTGAAATGTCTTTATTTCATTAACATAACTAACTTAAATTTTCCTGTGAAGGGAATGTGAGAAAAGGGTATTTTGTAAATATTATGCAAAAACTAATTTCGTTTACAATTCCATCTAAATTTATCCATTACAAGTACTGTAGTTTCATTATAAAAATGCCAGAGAAACAAATGAATTAATTATTAATTTTACATTGTTAAAATCCACAAAATTTTGAGGTAAAATGTACACAGAGAAGACAGTTTTACCATTTATAAGTGCAAGGACAAGGTGTGTTTAACATTCAAGAAAAATTTTACCTAGAAAAAGAAATTATCTTCAAACAAGTAGGACCTACTAAGCGGGTATGGTATGTTTAAAACCTCACGCAGTGTGCATGCGCCGTAGCCTAGGTGGACTGTATAGGGCAATTTTAGGTAGTTTCCGGGCCCGTCTCGACGTCCGCTGTACCTCTGTAGTAAGTCGTAAACAGTTACTGCTTGCACCCTGTATATTGCTAAATGGCTAAAAAGGGCGTACAGTTAACAAAGCCCACTGACAGGTTGCCTATAGGAAGGCTTCCAGGTGCAACGAAAATGTGAGTTTCAGTATTTGGTATAGTTATTGACCGATTTCAAAAATGTAAAATGTTATCACAATCTACTAATTCCGAGGCATAGTCTTACATTAAAGGCTTAGCGAAGAAAGACAAGTATTAAAGGTACGAGCGTAAATCACGGTGCCAAATTACGCAGGCCTATTTTTATCCAATATTTGAAATTGAGAGCACTTAGCGAGTTGTATCCAGTATCACTTGCGGACGAGCCATAATACAGATCGGCAGAATGTTTGATGTTTTCTGCAAGTTTCTAATACTGCTCGGCATTGAATGCGCTGCTGTGTTGATTGTAGCAAGCTTTTAGAATTTCGTTTTTCCGAATTTTATGAGATAATCTCTGCAGTGGCGTGTGATATATTCCGGTTACTCTCCCTCATCGATTTTCCGGAATTTAAAACTTCCGCGACAGCTCCTTCCACAGTTTTCTCTGGCGGCTGCGTCCTCTCTGTTGTAGTCTTAAGATTCCTCATCACACAATAGAAGTTGTTAATGAGACAAATTTGATAAATATATGTCGTAAGTCCTACTCATCCAAGCTCGAAATTTTAGGAACGGGCACAAGCAGCTACTCGTTTTCACTGGTGACACATTGTAATAAGTTAAAAAGGTCCCAAAGGACGTGACTACATCATGGCGTATTAACGTTAAAATTGAGTAGCTCTGGCCACACGAATAATTCTAAATTAAGTCCTACTCGAAACGAAAGTACTGTAACTAACATAAAATTCCTCGTGTTACGTAAAATAAAATGTTATCTTCAAATCAATAAAAAAATTATTTTTGCTTCAACGCAGTAAAAGCAAGTTCTTTTCTCTTATACAATGAGCTCACAATGATTGTCTATGTATTTTGCTACCTTCCTTATGGAACACAACTGAAGCCCGTGGCCGGGTTTGGGAAATTCTACGAACGACATATACAGGTAAATTTGAAATGTTACAGCTGACCTCTGTTACTTTTAACACCAGACTAATATATGTCTGCAATAGTGAAAATCTTGTCACTAGATTGTTGCATCCATCGTGTGTTCCACAAGAAACATAAATAAATATTCATTTATTAAGTACGAGTTACAAATAAGTAGCAGACAAAAAATAAATTGAATTTCATGTGTATCGCTGCATTTACAGATTGGATGTCATCAGTTGGGCAGGGAACACGCTATAAAAGACGTGTGTTGTTATAAAAAAACAATGACTACCCTCCTATGTAGTGATGCTAAAGTCTTGAAACCTCCACTTCACGGACGTTCCAGTAGTTTTACTGAGATGAAGGGAGTTGCACAGGTTAGGTTAATTTGGAGAGCTTCATGACACCAACCACCGGATTGAAGACATCACCAACAACAATAACAACAACAACAACAACAACATGCCTATATACACATATCAAAAAAAGTTTTGCGTCAACCCGGTTTCCAGAAGTCCTGAAGATGGACGTTGACTGTGGATGTTGTATCACAGACACAGTACCATTGACTGTTCCGAGATGTCACTAAACCCGCCCAAAGATGTAAACAACCATGCATGAGCAGCTCCTATTAGATGGAGGGGGTCCGACAGCCGATCAGTTCCAGTCATTCCAGGAACAAGGAGCTACACGGCTCGTGTTGTCTGTCGTTCAACAGAGCCTAGACAGTCAGTACTGCAGTTCCATCGCGTCCACATTGTTACTTTGTGCCAGGAAGGGCTCTCAAAACGGGAAGTGCCCAGCCGTCTCGGAGTGAACCATAGCGATATTGTTCGGACATGGAGGAGATACAGGGAGACAGAAACTGTCGATGACATGCCTCGCTCAGCCGCCCCAGGACTAATACTGCAGTGGATGACCGCTACCTACGGATTATGGCTCGGAGGAACCCTGACTGAAACGCCACCATGTTGAATATTGCTTTTCATGTAGCCGCAATATGTCGTGTTACGACTCAAACCGTGCGCAATAGGCTGCATGATGAGCAACTTCACTTCCGACGTCCATGGCGACGGCCATCTTTGCAACCAATACACCATGCGGCGTGGTACAGATGGGCCCCGAAACATGCCGAATGGACAGCTCAGGATTGGCATCACGTTCTCTTCACCGATGAGTATCGCATCTGCCTTCAACCAGACAATCGTCGAAGACGTGTTTGGAGGCAACCCGGTCAGGCTGAACGCCTTAGACACACTGTCCAGCGAGTGCAGCAAGGTGGAGGTTCCCTGCGGTTTTGAGGTGGCACTATGTGGGGCCGATGTACGTCGCTGGTGGTCATGGAATGCACGGTAGCGACTTTACGATACGTGAACGCCATCCTCCGATCGATAGTGCAACCATATCGTCAGCATATTGCCGAGGCATTAGTCTTCATGGAAGACAATTCGCGCCCCCGTCGTACACATGTTGTGAGTGACTTCCTTGACGATAACGGCATCACTTGACTAGAGCGGCCAGTATGTTCTCCAGACATGAACCCTATCGAACATGCCTGGGATGGATTGGAAAGGGCTGTTTATGGACGACGTGACACACCAAACACTCTGAAGGATCTACGCCGTTGAGGAGTGGGACAATTTGGACTAACAGTGCCTTATGAACTTGTGGATAGTATGGTACGACGAATACAGGCATGCATCAATGCAAAAGGTCGTGCCACAGAGGTACCAGTGTGTCCAGAAATCTGGACCAATACCTTTGAAGGTCTCACTGTATGGTGGTACAACATGCAATGTGTGGTTTTCATGAGCAATAAAAAAGACGGACATGATGTTTATGTCGATCTCTATTCCAATTTTCTGTACAAGGTCGGAATTGAGGTGTTGCTAACCTTTTTTTGATGAATTTATATACTTTTTTCCTTGAAATCACTATCTAATCCACCAGAATAAAAAGAACTGCTTAAAACAGCGGTCCGGGCAGATGTACTAAAAGCGTCTTCGGAGTGGAGATTTTACGCTAGATAACTTAACTGTCATTCGCATTCAGATGTTCGTCAGAAATTTGTAACACATTCGAGCAGTAGCTGTCGTTTGACTATCTTTTCGTAGAACTTCATATATCTCTTTTTATTGTCAGTCTTATGATGCGGCCCACCATGAATACCAATCTTGTGCCAACTCCTTTACCTCAGAGTAGCACTTGCACCAAGCGACGTCAGTTACTTTGTTGATAAACTCCAATCTTTTTCTTCCTGTACACTCTGTAGAGTTACAGATCCCTCTTGTTCCAGTGACGTTATTCCTTCACGTCCATGTTTTCCACACGTCCTTCTGCAACCTCCTCATTTCTTACCAGTCCGCCTAATTTTCAGCATCTTTTTATCACCACATCTAAAATGCTTCGATTCTGTTCTTTTCCGGTTTTCCTCAGTTCATGGTCCACTTCCATGAAACACTGTTCTTAATACGTATATTCTTAAAAATCTCTTCCTCCAGTTAACAATTATGTAAAACGCAAAGTGCAGTAATTTCCCAACGATAATGATACTCGCGAAGTCAACAGAGAGGCTTCGTACAAGTCATTTCATGCACTACGTTCTGAGAAATAAAAATTTCAGTGAAGGTTCTCTTGTCATATCATCGTTGAATGTGTACGAATACTGTGGTTCCTTGTTGTACAAAAATTAACAGGAACATTTATCGCTTAATACTATTAGATGTATGGTAGAATTTTCGCGTAGCGTTTCCCATAGCGTCAGAATTTGGAACCCAACGTTATAACTGCAAAAAATAAAGCACGTGACCGGGTTTAGTAAGTGGAACAACTCTTTGCACAGTCCACAATACCATTTCACCATTCTGTTCGCCACAGAAGCGGGAGGAGAGCAACATTTGTGTGCCGAACAGCCACCGCTGGTAGCACTTCCTCGCGTAACGAGCGCACGGTTCTCGCTGGACGGCGAGTCTTTTATGTTCTGGGCGAGGATACCCGATAACGCCGCTAATTGAATGGCCCGAACTCGAGCTGTGCCGCTCCTACCAGGAAACGAGGAGGCAACCCGCAGCACACGTGACCGGCATCATTCAGGCGACGCCTTGCCACAACTAAGAAACGCTGTTGTTCCACTTGGTTGTGAGTAACACGACAGGTAGCAGTCTATATAATAGTCTAAGACTGTGTTGTATAGCACTTTTTTAATGCGTACTTGTGTTTTGAAATATCAGTAGTTACCACAGACGTGTTTCCGGTTGGGGTATCTACAGGCTCACATCATAGGAGGAGGAGGCGTGGGAGGAGGAGGAGGGGGGGTGATGATTAGTGTTCAATTTCCCGTCGACAAATAGGTCATTAGAGATGGAGCGCGTGCTCGGATTAAGGAAGGATGGAGTAGGAAAGCGGCTGTGACCTTTCGAAGAACCATACCGGTATTTGCCTTAAGTGACTGAGAGAAATCACGGAAAATCTACATCAGGATGGCCGGACGCGGGTTTGATCCGTCGTCCTCGCGAATGCAAGGTCAGTGTGCTACCCACTGCACTACCCTGCTCCGTAGCTTACACCACAGATGATACAGACAGTGCGTGATGTTGTCGTAGTGAAAATGGTTCAAATGGCTCTAACCACTATGGAACTTAACATCAGTCCCCGAGACTTAGAACTACGTAGACCTAATTAACCTAAGGACATCATAGACATCCATGCCCGAGGTAGGATTCGAACCTGCGACCGTAGCAGCAGCGCGGTTCCGGACTCAAGCATCTAGAATCGCTCGTCCACAGCGGCCGGCTGAACAAGGTCCAAGATCAAGGTCAATGAAAAGTTCCAAAATATGTGTACACTATAGTCAGTCACAAGGACTATGACTGTAGTATAGTATACACATACTTTGGAACTTGACGTGATAATAAATCGTCAGAGGCAGTAAAACTGTTTTCCAACACCGAAGAAATTGCTAAATGTGGGCAACAAACGGCGAGAATCTTCAGCAAATCAGCATTTGAAGCAAAAGTAGTTACATTTACAAAAATAATCTGTATTATACAAAGCCGAGTTGAATGTAAGAATGGATGTATCATTAGACTCAATAAAAAGTTTTTAATTGTTAATTAAGGCGCCTATGATAATAAAAACAGACAATAGCAGAAACATATACTTCTCACGCATGAAATGTGTATTTATTTCCTCTTATTTCGGTGGAGTAAGATGCAAATATGCTCATATTCTTATGCTCCATGAATAACTTGTAGTATATGTCATTGAACAAGTGTGATTCTTCTGTTTTTATACGTATTTCATGATATTTCATGTCTCTTGGTAATTTACTAACATCTGGATTGCTAAAATATAAGATATATTTCGTTAATTAAGTAAAACATTAAAAGCGAAATTATGCTTACGACGTATGTGACTGTCTGCTTCCTAACCGCTTGAACCGCTAATGTCGCTCAAGCTGTCAACGAACACATTTCGCACCGGAGAGTGTCGTGACTGTATGAATTAGACTGTGACATAGCCGATGACTCTTTGGATGGTTGGAAATACTTTGCGTTACTATATTTGTACAGATCGTTGGAGTGCAAATATGGAGCTTCATAGATGTGATTATAACGTACTAGAACTGACATGTGATTACATTGTCACGCAATTTGGGTGCATAGACCCTGAGAAATCAGTACCCAGAACAACCACCTCTGGCCTTAATAACGGCCTTGATACGCCTCGGTATTGAGTCAAACAGAGCTTGGATGGCGCTTACAGCTACCCATGCAGCTTCAACACGATACCACAGTTCATCAAGAGTAGTGACTGGCGTATTGTGACGAGCCATTTGCTCGGCCTCCATTGACCAGACGTTTTCAATTGGTGAGAGATTTGGAGAATGTGCTGGCCAGGGCAGCAGTGGACCATTTTCTGTATCCAGAAAGGCCCGTACAGGACCTGCAACATGCGGTCGTGCATTATCCTGCTGAAATGTAGGGTTTCGCAGGGATCGAATGAAAGGTAGAGTTACGGGTCGTAACACATCTGAATTGTAAAGTCCACTGTTCAAAGTGCCGTCAATGCGAACAAGAGGTGACAGAGACGTGTAACCATTGACACCCCATACCATCACGCCGGGTGATACGCCAGTATGGCGATGACGAATACACACTTCCAATGTGCGTTCACCACGATGTCGCCAGACACGGGTGCGAACATCATGATGCTGTAAACAGAACCTGGATTCATCCGAAAAAATGACGTTTTGCCATTCGTGCACCCAGGTTCGTCGTTGAGTACACCATCGCTGGAGCTCCTGTCTGTGATGCAGCGTCAAGTGTAACCGCAACCATGGTCTTCGAGTTGATAGTCCATGCTACTGCAAACGTCGTCGAAATGTTCGTGCAGATGGTTGTTGTATTGCAAACCTACCCATCTGTTGACTCAGAGATCGAGACGTGGCTGCACGATCGGTTACAGCCATGTGGAAAAGATGCCTGTCATCTCGACTTCTAGTGATACGAGGCCGTTGGTATCCAGCACGGTGTTCCGTATTACCCTCCTGAACCCACAGACTCCATATTCTGCTAACAGTCATTGGACCAACGCGAGCAGCATTGTAGCGATACGATAAACCGCAATCGTGATAGGCTACAATCCGACCTTTATCAAAGTCGAAAACGTGATGGTACGCATTTCTTCTCCTTACACGAGGCATCACAACAACGTTTCACCAGGCAACGCGGGTCAACTGCTGTTTGTGTATGCCAAATCTGTTGCAAACTTTCTTCTTGTCAGCACGTTGTAGGTGTCGCCACCGGCGCCAACCTTGTGTGAAAGCTCTGAAAAGCTAATCATTTGCATATCACAGCATGTTCTTCCTGTTGTTTAAATTTCACGTCTGTAGCACGTCATCTTCGTGGTGTAGTAATTTTAATGCCCAGTAGTGTAGATTCTTGAAGCTTCAAACAATGACTTTGCACAAACGCTGTGAAACGACCTTGTCCTGTGTTAGAAGTGATGCACCTACTTATTTTAAAATCTTTTTTATTCGGTTGTAGATGTCGAGCTCAGGTATTTCTCACGAAGAACGAGACGCTCTAACTCTGCTGTACGTATCCCGAGCAATTTCAGAAAGAGTGTCACTCTTTGCTTTTTCTGCAAACAGGCATTTCGTGACGTGGTATTTTGACTCAAAAAGTAGTGTTTATTGCCTCCATCACTGAGCGAATGTTTAGTGCAAAAAAATGGTTCAAATGGATCTGAGCACTATGGGACTCAACTGCTTTGGTCATAAGTCCCCTAGAACTTAGAACTACTTAAACCTAACTAACCTAAGGACAGCACACAACACCCAGCCATCACGAGGCAGAGAAAATCCCTGACCCCGCCGGGAATCGAACCTGGGAACCCGGGCGTGGGAAGCGAGAACGCTACCGCACGACCACGAGATGCGGGCAACTTTTAGTGCACATTTGCTATTATTACATTACTGTTCGTATCCTTGAGGTGCATTATTACGTGTAAGAGAAAGTCGAGTATCGTAGGACAGCGTATTATATCGGACAAGAGACGTTTCTGGACTGTTGCTCTATTGAAAACACTGTGGTGGTACTGCGCTATGAACTATCGTTCACCAGAGTTTGAGGCGAAACAACAGTGTCTTTCGAAGTGGCAACAAATTATCTTTTCCTAGCGAGTTTTTCACTGCATGAACGTAACTTTCAAGTGTATTGTTTTGTTTGAAAATAAATGTTAATTTTAACTGCAATATTAGGTACTTCCGATACTATTCTCTATATTGTAAGCTGTGGCAAAAAGTAGCCCAAGTATTAACAATGGGAACCTTAAACGATCACATCGAGAAATTCGGGATGAATCGGACGAAGAGATGTCGGGTTGAAACAGATAGCTTATAACCTTAAACTTTGCCTTTTTTTCGTTTAACAGGCAAAAATTGAGAGGTCAGGGCATAAATGGGATGAAATAACTTGAAAGAAGTCGTAGAAAAACACGACTTCTTGGAATGGCAGTCTAGTAAGCGAATGAGAAATACACCGTAAATAAGTTAACAGACTAAAAAGCGTTACAGGATAAGAACGCGGAGAGAAATAAACCTGTTTCAAGATGTAATAACGTTTACTGCGAGTGCATTACTGATAAACAGGTAACGGTATTTACCGTCATGCTAAAAACTTAGATAGCCAGCTTACACATTTTCGTAAAGATGGTTTCTTCAATCTATTGTAAAGCTATGCAGACTAACTGAAAATGAAGCATTAGTCCTTTACCCAATTTTAATTTTGCCACGTTAAGACTATTACTAAGACATGAAGAAAACATATGAACAAATGAATCCACTGGTTTGCAGCGAGCAACAGGTCTCACCAAGGAACAAGCTGACAGAGTCTTTGACATAGAAGGTGAACGGACGGGAAGTTTATATGGATTTGTGATCCAATTAAATCTTTTTGCAACAAAAATGGCTTTTTAACGCATTGTAGTTTCACGTTCGATGCAACCCACGAAAAATTTCTGCGGCTGAAATGCAAAGGGCGGAAAAAAGAAAATCGAAAAATCAGCGAACATGCATTCTTGTGTCAGTATGATTTATGGTTCTGTTAAGTAACATATGATGGTACTGTTTAGTGTATTTTCCAGTATAATTAAAAAAAATAATTTCGAAAAAGCTAACGTGTCGGATAGTAGCCGACAATCCCCTGCACTACGCTCTTTTAAAACACTATACTACGTACTGTTGCGTCAAAAGTGTCCTGTAGCATAAGGCTCCTGACATTTCAAAGACTAAAGCGCTTGTATTATTTTTATTTCCATTTTGAAGCTGGAATCAGATAGATTGTTTGACCTTCGATCTTATTCAGTATTGACCTATGATTTTAAGCACAGCTATTCAGGCAAAGAGCATTTGTCACGTGGCATGTCTACCGGAAATCTTGTTCAGATTTATTAGATTTTCAGTCACATACCCTTCAAGAACTTGATGAAGTAAATCTGTAAAATAAATGAAAGAAATTGTAAAAGACATAGCTTTGTTAACTGTCACAATGACGTTATGGCGGGGTGAGGGATATTTTTGGTAAAGAATATAAATAGCGTAGTATGACATGATCGCACAAAATACTGTTTGCTAAATTAAACGATTGGGTCACTCAGATGAAATTAATCAGTTAAAAATTAGATAAAAAATGCAATCCCCCCCACCCCCCAAACTAAATAGCGTTCAGGTCTGCAAACCGATCATAAACGAGACGGACAGGTTCGTTATTAGACTAGGGGAAATATTAAGAATATTGGAGATAAATATGGACACTATGAAAACTGCAGTAACTGCAATAATAAATAAGCTTTTCTGAGCTAGAAAATCTAAGTAAAAACATTGTGTGAACGTGAAAATATCGTAGTACAAAGAGAGTATCATTCTGGAATATTGAAAGTATTTTGATAGTAATGATAACAGGTATATTGCGAATTTATGTACCGAACTTTGTAACAAGGAAATGAGACTGCTGTGAGCTAAAGATTGCATTTTAACGGTTACCTTCGTAAGAAAATTGTAGTTTCTGTAGTATCTCGGTAGATAGAAAAGTTACGAGCGTAGATTATGCAGCAAATACCTATGAATTCGCAAACAGTCATTCGTCTGAAGCCTTGCATCGGTGTTTGTACAGCCAGGAAATAAATTGAACGACCACATTACACGGGAAACCACCGTATATATAGTTACGTCACGTTATTTAAGTGCATTTTCTTCGTTATTCCCAAACTGTCTGTGGTGCTTATTCGTCGCTACTCTTTCTACCCGAAGAAGAATAATAGCGACGTGGGAAACTATCTTTTCGTAAGCAAAGGCTGTGTAATGCTACGCGGTTTTTTACTGTATAATGACTTTAAAGCATCTTCAGTAAAACAATATGTGACCGTTAGGTGAAATTAGCGCATATAAGACTTAGAGTAGGGCATATAGAAGTTTTAATCTTTAATCTTAAGCATGCAGTCGCTTTCTGTCAAAAGCCTTTGCTGTATATTGTAATAATAAATACATAATCATGTTCCATTATTACAATTTTACTTAAATTTAGCGATTACATACTTTAAAAAAGACGTAAGCCCGTTCCTATGGTATTGTGTTATATATTTAACTGGTTCCACCGTCACACCAGTCCACAGCAAATTCTATTAAGTTTATGGGATTCAGTTTTATTATAGAAAATTTCTGGAACACTGAATCTTACAGATGCTATTTCCGAAAACATTTTTGCATTAACACTATCTAACTTCCACATTGTTGGTATAAGGCAACCTATTTCACTAAATAGTAACACTAGCCCATGGTACTCTTTCTGTGTTCTGTAAAATTACCACTTCTCCTTAGCGTCTTTTCATCTGACAGATTTTGAAGACGGCTTAAAACCGAAATGTGTAAAATTGTGAATTTAATATAATAAAAATGCCACCGAGATGGAGTATTACATTTTCCAGTCCCATTACGATCGCTGACTCTTTCACACATTTTATGTCACTCATTGACAAAAGGAAAGAGTGGACAGAAAAGATGCAACGCCATGTACTAACTCAGGAAAGCCAAAGCTGGCTCCCCTAAACGACCTTACCATATGTTATGGCATATAAGTAGCAAACTTTACATTAATAATCTCAATTTTCATATTGGTTAGCTGATCACTACAGATATGAGTAAACGAAAAATTTCATATAGATGGGTTTGTGTGTTCCAGGGATGTGAGATCGAACAAGCTGACCAGAATTCCAGACCTCAGTGGCTGCAAGGACCTCAGGGTGCTGTGAGTATAGCTACCTCTTCTCTGCCTTTACTCTGTTTTCAGTGTTCAGTCAGTTGGAAATGGATGAGTTAGTACATATGACTGCACAACAAGAATTATTTAATAACGCATAAGATAAGTTTTCACACATATAGAAATTAAGAAACTAGCATCAAAACTGATCCTCAAAAAAGAAGCTTCACAAATCAGATTAAACATAAACGTAATAGTAAGAGTACTAGGACAGACTTACAAAGTGATTACAAGGTTTCCATGGCATAGCCACTAGTGTAAAGATCAAAATGCTGGGTGTTGAATCATGACATTGCACATTTGCAACGTGTCTAATCCTTCCATTTAAAGACTTGCAGCGGTATAAATTCAATTATTGAGTGGTCTTAAACTACGTAGCTTTCGGACGTCACTGCTGTATACAGTATTTATAAGGGACAGTCAAAGGAAAGTGAGACAGATGGAAATAAATTAAGTAAACTTTTTATCATTTCAAAACTAATCACCAAAACTGTTAATACATTTGTCCCATTGAGAAACAAGATGGTCATTGCCTTTATGGAAAAATATTTGGGGTTGCCACAGTTGTACTCAGGCCTGCCTGCCTCTTTACCCGAAGCAGGTCGGCACCAACGAATGTCTTTCTTCAGGATTCCAGAAATGTGGAAATCACATGGAGAGAGATCAGAACTGTGTGGAGGATATATATGGGCTACCCAGCGAAGCTTCTGCAAACTTACTGGAAACAACTTTGGCAACATGTGGGTGGGAAACGCGCAGGTGCGAACGCACCAAAGTCGGTGACCAACAGCGAAGAGTTCATGTCCAGTAGGGGGAGGACAGCTACGCCCCCTGTCGGGCGATGAACCAAGGACCACAGTCCAAGCACAGAGACTGTTGTTCTTACTGTGCACTGCTGCTAGGCCGCACCAACGCCCTCTTTCTGCGTCCGTGTAGTTGTTTGGCCACCTTTACCAGTGTCATCCGAATATTTAAGTAAGGACCAAAGCATCTCCCTTGGGTAACCAGTAGTTCCTGTTTTCGATCACTGTAACTTTAACATTACCACTGGTGAATTCCACACTCTACTAATTTGGGAATGTTTATTTCTGTTCACAATATTTGATTACCTGCACCTTTCGACAGCATCTTAGGTGCACTGTCGCAGTACAATGACATCGACAAAAAAATCTTGGTACTTTTGTAACCCATATTGTGCCATGCATTGAGACAATCAGCCACTGCAGATTTTCTCTGGAACACAAGCTTCTTTCGTCTTTTTCCAGTCAAAAATACTTTGCTGCTCCCGAATGAGATATCAGCAACTCTGTTGGCTAGTGGATGTAATTATAAGGGTAATTCTTATTCCAGCGGATGTAGGCAAAGAAAATAAACTACACGTTAAATTATGAGATTGTAGACTACGTAAGAGTCACTAAAAGCTCAAGTGGAAGAATACATCACTGTAGCTACGGGGTCACAAACGATCGGTGTACTCTGCACGTTTCGTATTTCACGTTTTCCATTCCACACAGACACCCGCTCAACTTACGTGATGCGTTCAGACTTCGCAGGCAATTGCATCCATGGCTTCATGTTTCCCTTGACACTATGGGCATCTTGCTGCACACTGGACGTCATGGTATTTCTCCCCCTCCAGCAGTGCGCGAACCTCAAACTCTCGCACTTGGATCTCTTTCGAAAAAAAGAAAAAAATATATGTATATATCCGCTATTTCTAAAATAGTTTGATGAGCAAGATACCAGTTCCCGCTGCAGATTGTAAAGTTCAATGATTTGGCTTCGAAATAGATGTTGATCATTTAAGTACAAGTAAATTGCACAGAATACATCATCCACATCTAGCGTTATAAAACATTGTATGTGTATTGTGTATTGAACTGGGGACCTAGGAACGGCGGAGAGGCTTCGTCCCACCCTAGCCCTCAGTGGTTCACAACCCCACAACAGGCTACAGCAGTCCACCCACCCCACCGCCGCCCCACACCGAACCCAGACTTTTTGTGCAGTTCGGCGCTTCGTGACCCCCTCCTGGGAACGTCTCATACCAGACGAGTGTAACCTCAAATGTTTGCGTGGTAGAGTAATTACGGTATACGCGGACGTGGAGACAGTGACTGCGCAGCAATCGCCGACATAGTGTAACTGAGGCGAAATAAGGGGAAGCAGCCCACATTCGCCGAGGCAGATGGAAAACCGCCTTAAAAACCATCCACAGGCAGGCCGGCACACCGCAACTCGACACTAATCCGCCGAGCTATTTCGTTGCTGGCCTCGCAGTCTTCTTTTATTGATGGTGGTCGTCTCAGATCCTATTTCTGATACGGTGAAACATTTTCTGGTGAAAGGTCTGAGTTAGTCAGTTGGCTTGAAATAAGTATTCAAAGTAGTAAAGATTCTGAACTTTGAAACAGCTATATTCACTAATATTCGTACACACTGAAATATTTACACAAAATGCTTCTGCCTCCAACAGTATTACGAAAACGCATTAGCTACATTTACAGTAACTCATTCTTAATACTGTCCATTTTAGAGGATATTATCGGCAAGATTGTACATTTACAACTTCCCGCCAAGACTGGGCACAACGAACAAGAACGGAGATATAAAATCGAAGACTTTACAACTTTGTTGATGATAATAGATAACACATCTTTGAAACAAGTAATAAAAATGAAATTGCAAAAATTTAAATAAAATGCTCAACATTAGTTCAAATACGTAAAAAAGAATATTTCAACTAATTTTTATGAATATAGGTGGACATGAATTTATTTATATCCAACTGTAAATATAGATACCCACTAGGATCATCCGTTTCTTATTGTGTTATTGACCTGATTGTGTTACCACAGGGAACTAAGAACCTCAGTATACTCAACGACAAATGTGTGGAAACACATGGGTGAGCTTTTCCAAAAGTGAAATCAATAACTCAAGTTCTTTAATTGTACCTCATGACAGACGTAAAATGGGTATGTTGGCTAACGAATATTATAATTAAAACTGCCTAGCTTTCACTGCTAATCCATTGTTAACTCAAGAAACAGCCCTCATTCATTCATGCGTACCTCTGGGAAAGGAAACTCTGCACAAGTTAGGCTAGCGTATACTCTACGCACAGTAATCTAGGCAAAACATACACTCACACGCAAGATCGCACGAACACACACACACACACACACACACACACACACACACACACACACAGGTAACTGACTTAACATCTTACACAGCACCTGTGCAATGGACAGCGGCGTCACTGCAGTGACGAGTCTGGTTAAGGTTGGGGGGAAGTGGGGGTAATGCTTTCATCTACACTCTAGTGACAGTGATTGCGTCGCACATGCAACGCCCATTGTAAGAGACGAACAATTATTGTTTAATAGTCTTAACCGTCCAGAAAATTGCCAAACTTCTCATACTGCCGCCTAATCTAGAACCCACAGTGTGATGGCGTGTTCTGTTGTCACAGGGACCTGTCGAGCAACCGCATCGCATCCCTGGAGGGCCAGCCATTCCTTGGGCTGTCGCTGCTGCACGACCTGCTGCTGGCGCACAACTCCATCCATAGGCTGCCCAAGGACGCCTTCGAGGGGCTGCCGCGTCTGCAGGTCCTGTGAGTACCGTTACTTTGCCGCCGGCTCCACAGCGTCACATCTACCCCACCCACCCGCGTCCTCTACTCCAACTGCACTCTCTCCAGAGCCTGCCACAAGCTGAAGTCCCCTGGGTTCCACTATCCAGCTGCCTGCTTCTGAACATCACACATACGCTTTCTACATTTCTCCTCACACCTACCAAAAGTTTATCTTCTAACGCCCCTGTTTTGACAACAGTCTTCTGACTGGTTTTATGGGACCATCACGAATTCTCTACCAGTCTCTTGATATGAGAGTAGCGCTTGCATCCAATGTTCTCAGTTATGTTGTAAATAAGTGCCAGTTCCTTCCTTCTCCTACATTATTTACCCATGGATGTTAGTTACCGATGTCTTAACAAATGTTTTATCATTCTTTCCCATATTCTTGTCAATGTATACCACGTGTTTCGCTCCCCACCGGTGCTTTGGAGAACTCCCTTGTTTGTTTTATTATCAGTCCAACTAATTTTCAACATCTTTTTGTATCAGCACATCTCAAAACTCTTCGATTCTCTCCTTTTCCAGTTTTACCACAGGCCATGATCCATTTCCATACAGTTCTTGCTCCAGCCGTACATTCTCAGGAAATTGTTCCTCAAATTAAGGATACAGTGTACTTTTCCGGCTCAATATTATGTAAAAATCAACACCTATTTCTTTCAGGCACTTTTTATAATGTATATGTTTTACAGATTTTTTGTTGATATCGGGTAATGCAGCACACTTTCTAAACAAATTAGCAGCATTTTGAATATTTTTGAAGTTGCTTAGGGTTATTAAAAAATTACAAAGAAATTGATGCAATTTTTTCCAAAATGCTTCCTCAAATTGAGGTACCCAATACAATATATTTTAAGGAGACAAATTTTTACCAGATATGCATGACATGATAGCTGAGGTTTTAGACGTATTTAATTCCAGCTATTATGTATATTACAAGGATAAAAACATATCATATCTTACTTTTTAATTTTTATAATTTTTTTTCTATTATTTTTTCTACAGTTTTCTTGATTCAGCAGTAAAGCTTCATTCTACTACGTAAGTATGGACTATTGAAAGTTACAGAAAAATATTAGAGCAATGGTTTTTAAACTTTAGGAAATATCTGTACCTGAATTCTGAGAAACACAACTTGCTGGAAATTGCGAATGAAGATATTAGTCCAATTAAACTGTGTCTCAGAACATTCCTAAAGCACAGTCTTCATCCTGCAGCATTTACTCATATTTAAGCTTCCTCTTGGCGTTCCTTTTAGCACTTCTTGCTTCTTTGGTAACTTGAAGAGCGAGTCTTTCAGCTACATGCACCCGTTGTCTGTCACATGCAAGCAATTGATATTCCATATTAGAGCCACATTTTATGCCTAAATTTCTCAGGACTTCCAACCTTTCTATCAGTCCAACATTGAAACATATCAATGCATCTAGTACACCAACTTTTAATGTACTTAGTCCTACAAAAACATTCTTGGGTAATTCTTCCCATATGCAATGGTTGAAACTTTCATTTGTATTCTGAGTGCCACCATAAAGACATTTACTAAGCAAAAACAGGGTCACTCAGGTCTCTAAAAATTGGTTTTACTTCATTCATAACAGGCTCAGGAAGAGAATGCTTATGATGGTATATTTGACCACTTTCTTTTGAGTTTTGGTAACCACACCAAGAATCTGCTCCTTTAGGACAAAGTCGGTGAACAGGGTGGTCATCTGTGGACAACTTATGAAAGTAGGTTGCCCATTCAGCTTTTTTTTATTACTGTAACATCATTCAGAGGTGGAGTTCGTCTAATGACCAGTCAATAATAACTCTGGAGAAGGTCTATTTCAGTTTCTGTCAGTCTGCCTCTGTCAAACAGAGATTTTCCATCAGATAGCAACTTTCCTTTCATTTCTCTTTGTTGCTTCCTCGAACTAGCACCCATTCACAAAACTCCAGTTTTGTTGCCCAGGTATCACCATAAACACTGAATTCATTAATTTTATTGAAAGCTAGAGTCCCCATCGCCTAGGTACTTCGTATATCTAACGTTATCAACAGGCACTGACCTCTGAATTATTTTTAGAGCTCCATCACATTCCATACGTCCACTGTAACCATCATAATTCATAGAACACTGATGTTTAATATGTCCTTCAGTGTTACCAGGGCGGGTGTCGCAGTACTTCGATAAGCACTCAAGATCAACAACTTTTCCGTTCTACAGAGAAGTAGCACATTTTTTTTTTTTTTTTTTGGTCAACAGTCTACTGGCTGGTTTGATGCGGTCGCCACGAATTCCTTTCCTGTGCTAACCTCTTCATCTCAGAGTAGCACTTGCAACCTACGTCCTCAATTGAAACTTCCTAGCAGATTAAAACTGTGTGCCCGACCGAGACTCGAACTCGGAACCTTTGCCTTTCTTGGGCAAGTGCTCCACCATCTGAGCTACCGAAGCACGACTCACGCCCGGTCCTCACAGCTTTACTTCTGCCAGTATCTCGTCTCCTACCTTCCAAACTTTACAGAAGCTCTTCTGCGAACCTTGCAGAACTAGCACACCTGAAAGAAAGGATATTGCGGAGACATGGCTAAGCCACAGCCTGGGGGATGTTTCCAGAATGAGATTTTCACTCTGCGGCGGAGTGTGCGCTGATATGATACTTCCTGGCAGATTGAAACAGTTTTAATCTGCCAGGAAGTTTCATAGCAGCGCACACTCCGCTGAAGAGTGAAAATCTCATTCTACGTCCTCAATTATTTGCTTGAAGAATTCCAATCTCTGTCTTCCTCTACAGTTTTTGCCCTCTACAGCTCCCTCTAGTACCACGGAAGTCATTCCCTCATGTCTTAGCAGATGTCCTATCATCCTGTCCCTTCTCCTTATCAGTGTTTTCCACATATTCCTTTCCTCTCCGATTCTGCATAGAACCTCCTTATTCCTTACCTTATCAGTCCACCTAATTTTCAACATTCGTCTATAGCACCACATCGCAAATGCTTCGATTCTCTTCTGTTCCGATTTTCCCACAGTCCATGTTTCACTACCATACAATACTGTACTCCAGACGTACATCCTCAGAAATTTCTTCCTCAAATTAAGGCCGGTATTTGATATTAGTAGACTTCTCTTGGCCAGAAATGCCTTTTTTGCCATAGCGAGTCTTCTTTTGATGTCCTCCTTGCTCCGTCCGTCATTGGTTATTTTACTGCCTAGGTAGCAGAATTCCTTAACTTCATTAACATCAATCCTGATGTTAAGTTTCTCGCTGTTCTCATTTCTACTACTTCTCATTACCTTCTTCTTTCTCCGATTTACTCTCAAACCATACTGTGCACTCATTAGACTGTTCATTCCGTTCAGCAGATCATTTAATTCTTCTTCACTTTCACTCAGGATAGCAATGTCATCAGCGAATCGTATCATTGATATCCTTTCACTTTGTATTTTAATTCCAATCCTGAACCTTTCTTTTATTTCCATCATTGCTTTCTCGATGTACAGATTGAAGAGTAGGGGCGAAAGGCTACAGCCTTGTCTTACATCCTTCTTAATAAGAGCACTTCGTTCTTGATCGTCCACTCTTATTATTCCCTGTTGGTTGTTGTACATATTGTATATGACCCGTCTCTCCCTATAGCTTACCCCTACTTTTTTCAGAATATCGAACAGCTTGCACCATTTTATATTGTCGAACGCTTTTTCCAGGTTGACAAATCCTATGAAAGTGTCTTGATTTTTCTTTAGCCTTCGTTCCATTACTAGCCGTAACGTCAGAATTGCCTCTCTCGTCCCTTTACTTTTCCTAAAGCCAAAGTGATCGTCACCTAGCGCATTCTCAATTTTCTTTTCCATTCTTCTGTATATAATTCTTGTAAGCAGCTTCGATGCATGAGCTGTTAAGCTGATTGTGCGATAACTCTCGCACTTATCAGCTCTTGGCGTCTTCGGAATTGTGTGGATGATGCTTTTCCGAAAGTCAGATGGTATATCGCCAGACTCATATATTCTACACACCAACGTGAATAGTCGTTTTGTTGCCACTTCCCCCAATGATTTTAGAAATTCTGATGGAATGTTATCTATCCCTTTTGCTTTATTTGACCGTAAGTCCTCCAAAGCTCTTTTAAATTCCGATTCTAATACTGGATCCCCTATCACTTCTAAATCGACTCCTGTTTCTTCTTCTACCACATCAGACAAATCTTCACCCTCATAGAGGCTTTCAATGTATTCTTTCCACGTATCTGCTCTCTCCTCTGCATTTAACAGTGGAATTCCCGTTGCACTCTTAACGTTACCACCGTTGCTTTTAATGTCACCAAAGGTTGTTTTGACTTTCCTGTATGCTGAGTATGTCCTTCCGACAATCATATCTTTTTCGATGTCTTCACATTTTTCCTGCAGCCATTTCGTCTTAGCTTCCCTGCACTTCCTATTTATTTCATTCCTCAGCGACTTGTATTTCTGTATTCCTGATTTTCCCGGAACATGTTTGTACTTCCTCCCTTCATCAATCTACTGAAGTATTTCTTCTGTTACCCATGGTTTCTTCGCAGCTACCTTCTTTGTACCTATGTTTTCCTTCCCAACTTCTGTGATGGCCATTTTTAGAGATGTCCATTCCTCTTCAACTGTACTGTCTACTGCGCTATTCCTTATTGCTGTATCTATAGCGTTAGAGAACTTCAACCGTATCTCGTCATTCCTTAGTACTTCCGTATCCCACTTCTTTGCGTATTGATTCTTCCTGACTAATGTCTTGAACTTCAGCCTACTCTTCATCACTACTATATTGTGATCTGAGTCTATGTCTGCTCCTGGGTACGCCTTATAATCCAGTATCTGATTTCGGAATCTCTGCCTGACCATGATGTAATCTAATTGAAATCTTCCCCTATCTCCCGACCTTTTCCAAGTATACCTCCTCCTCTTGTGATTCTTGAACAGGGTATTCGCTATTACTAGCTGAAACTTGTTACAGAACTCAATTAGTCTTTCTCCTCTTTCATTCCTTGTCCCAAGCCCATATTATCCATACTGCATTACCCTTTCAATATGCTCATACACTTTCTCTATCTGTTCATCTTCAGCTTGCGACGTCGGCATGTATACCTGAACTATCGTTGGCGGTGTTGGTCTGCTGTCGATTCTGATTAGAACAACCCGGTCACTGAACTGTTCACAATAACACACCCTCTGCCCTACCTTCCTATTCATAACGAATCCTACACCTGTTATACCATTTTCTGCTGCTGTTGATATTACCCGATACTCATCTGACCAGAAATCCTTGTCTTCCTTCCACTTCACTTCACTGACCCATACTATATCTAGATTGAGCCTTTGCATTTCCCTTTTCAGATTTTCTAGTTTCCCTACCCCGTTCAAGCTTCTGACATTCCACGCCCCGACTCGTAGTACGTTATCCTTTCGTAGATTATTCAATCTCATGGTAACCTCCCCGTTGTCAGTCCCCTCCCGGAGATCCGAATGGGGGACTATTCCGGAATCTTTTGCCAATGGAGAGATCATCATGACACTTCTTCAAATACAGGCCACATGTCCTGTGGATACACGTTACGTGTCTTTAATGCAGTGGTTTCCATTGCCTTCTGCATCCTCATGTCGTTGATCATTGCTGATTCTTCCGCCTTTAGGGGTAATTTCCCACCCCTAGGACAAGAGAGTGCCCTGAACTTCTATCCGCTCCTCCGCCCTCTTTGACAAGGCCGTTGGCAGAATGAGGCTGACTTCTTATGCCGGAAGTCTTCGGCCGCCAATGCTGATTATTTGTCAAAATTTAGGCAGTGGCGGGGATTGAACCCGGGACCGAAGACGTTTTGATTATGAGTCAAAGACGCTACCCCTAGACCACTGGTAAGTAGCACTTACAACACCATTCATGGAAGTACTTGCTGAACCTATGGGGAGGAGGAGGAAGATCCATCAAACCGCAAAACGCTTGTGCAGCTTGTTTTCTTTTCCTATGGCATGCATTGCACTTCAAATTCACGTCATATGAATTATGCGCAATGTTCTAAGTCATTTTCGAGATAGATTTATTGTGGGATCTACACAGAACAACTAATTTTTAAGCTAGACCCTTCCTGCTACTTTGTTGTTCAGTTATTTCCAGACTGCCTACACCATCACATTGTATACATTTCGCCACATCCCTTATTAAAGAAGATAAGATGCCCACATCAACAACAACAAATCCACTACAAACAGCGTCATTGTTAACACAAAAGTTTGAATCACCATGAGGGATGCGATGTAGGAGTTTCTTCCCCAAAGAACTGATACTTCCAACAGTGTAGCTTGCTGTGTTTGTGAACTGGTTACACGGGAATTTCCTTTTATTGAATTTTTTGATGTGTGGCATAGTTCGTATTTATTGCACACTAAAGTATATGTACTTCCACAAATATATGTAGCACTTGGGCAACAAACATTCCGTAACACGTGAACAAACTGCTTCAGTGAAACACGAATAAATACGAGCAAGGATAATCATTTACAGACATTAGGAATCTGAACTGTTACGAGCATGTACAATGCATACGTATAATCGTTGAAAACAGAAAGTTCACAGTTCCTTTCGAAATAATACTGGATTCTGTAACAGTAATATAGGGGGTGTGGCGGCATACATGACCATAACTTTAAAATTTGAGATATATAGGTCATTTTTCATTTGAAGCCCTATAATGTATATATCAATGTAATCAGTACCCTGTATCCTTAAGGCCAATATGGCTACTTTCTTGGCCAGGAATGCCCTGTTTTCATGTGCTAGTCTGCTTTTCATGTCATCCTTGCTTCGTCCGTCATTTGTTGTTTTAATTCCTAGTATCAGACTTGCCAACGGCCTTGCCGCAGTGGCAACACCGGTTCCTGTCAAATCACCAAAGTTGAGCGCTGTCGGGTTCGGCTAGCACTTGGATGGGTGACCCTTCGGTCTGCTGAGGGCTGTTGGCAAGCTAGGTCCACAAAGCCCTTGTGATGCCAGTTCAGGAGCTGCTTGATTGGGATGTAGTGACTCCGTTCACGAAAACTGACAACGGACGGGAGAGCAGTATGCTGAGCACATGCCTCTCCGCATCTGCATGCAGTGATGCCTGTGATCTGAGGATGACACGGCGGTCGGTCGGTACCATGTGGCCCTCAAGGCCTCTTCGGACATAGTTTTCTAGTAACAGAATTCCTTCATATCGTCTACTTGGTGGTCCCTGATTTTGATGTCAAATTTATCTATAATTTCATATGAGCTACTTCTCATTACTTTCTGCTTCCTAAGATTTACTTTCAGTCCATAGTGTGAGCTCTTTTAGACTGTTCATTTCATTCAACCGGTCCTGCAGTTCTTCCTCAGTTTCTCGGAGGGTACCAATTTCATGATCAAATATTATCACTGATTCTTTCACTCTGAATTATAGTACCACTCCTAAACCTTTCTTCTAGTTCCGTCACTTGTTTTCGATGTATAGATGGAACAGCAGGCTCTTAGACACTTCCTAATCCGGGAAATTCATTCTTCGTCTCCCGTTCTTGTTTTTCCTTCTTGTTTCTTGTACATATTGTGTTTTACTCGTCTTTCGCTATAGCTTACACCTATTTTCCTGAGAATTTCGAATACTTTACATCAGTTTACATTGTAGAGTGTTTCTCAGATTTTGTGAGAATTCAGTGACGAGATATATCAGCAGCCTCCATAATAACTAGGTAATTAGTATAACTTGTGTGCTAAATACTGAAATTATCATCAGTCCCCACATGAGATCTAACCTACACATCAGCCGTCGTCTTCGCAACTTCGTTTTCCTGGCTAGCCGACTTTGAGAACTCCTTCGTTTCTACTTCCAATATTGTTTTTATTGTCTTTTTTACCTACTGATAGTCTGGCGAAGAACATAAGCTGGTCAAAATTGATAAAAAAAAGTAGTGAACAGTAAAGTGCTTTTGTCGTCGTCGTCATAAGGAAATAAAGATCAGTAGATCTCAGTTGATAACAACTTATTCTATTTGATGGACATAAACCATAACCCCGTCATTATTTTCTACTTATATATAGTTGTATTATAAAAGAAAGTATTTCATGTATTTTCATCCCTTTCACACTATTCACTTTCAATATTACTGTCATTGGCTGCTCATCGGTCGTTACATAAAATTATTACAATATCCGTGGTTATTTACAGGTCTCCATGAAGAGCGTTCCATGGTCTGCCAAGAATTCAGGAACTGTTCTGTAACTCATCGTATAAGGCAGTAAAAGAGAGTTGAAAGGATAACAGGTGTCACGTGTAGTTGTTTAAACGTAAATGTTGTACGTAAGAGTTAAAAGAATTTAATTGCGCTCGAGAGCAATTTAACTGGAGACTGCTCGGTAGCTGCGTGTTATGTAATGGTTTCGTCCTTTCTAACCAGTCCACTCGTAATGATGTTGCAGAAATTGCGGGATTCACTGTGCGAAGTTTGAGTTCATAAAACACGTAATTAGGTACTGCCGCAACCCCATATGCAAAGCGAAATACTGCAAGTCCAAACACTGCTAGAGTATTGTAATTAGACATCTGCAACACAAGGCTATGCATTTAATTAAGCAACTATCACTGCAGACTTAATGCAACCAACGAAACTATGAGACTATGAGCTGGACTGCACTATGAATGTTTGGTGGGGGCAACAGTTCGACAATTTCAAAATAATATCAGAATTGTCCTGTACCGGGTAGCCGAATGAAAAAAAAACAGAGAGAAAAAAGTATGTGAACTGTTATTCACCTTAATGTTAGTAGATTTAGCCCACTGTGAGACAAGACAATCAGTACCTTCATGGAGAATTGTTTGCGGTTGTTTGGTGAAACATGATTATACCTAGGCGTGCACCTTCTCTTCTGAAGCAAATAGACGGTCTCGCATTCCTTTCTTGAGAGTTTCAAAAGTATGGAAATCGCATGGGGACACATCGGGACTGAGCGCAGGAAGTGTAAGGTGTAAGGGCTTTCTAACGAAACTTCTGCAGCGAAATAACCTTGACAACATGTGGGCCGCCGACGTTTTTCGATTACGCTGCAGAAATTTCGCTGGAAAGAGCTTACACGTGCTCCATATTATCCTGTTCTCCCCCCTTGAGATTTCCATTTGTTTGGAGCCCTGAAGAAAGACATTTGTGGTCGTCGGTTTGCTTGTGACAAACGGGAGCACCCCTGGGTGCAAACGTGGTTCCGTAGGTAACCCCGAACATTTTTCGATGACAGCATTGACCGTCTTGTTCCACAGTGGCGTAAATGTATCAACACTTATGACGGTTACTTACTTTTTCCCATCTATCTCCTTCTCGTTTGATTGTCCCTTGTACACTGTGTGATCAAACGTATCCGGACACCCCTAAAAACATACATTTTTCATATTAGGGGCATTGTGCTGCCATCTACTGTCAGGTACTCCACATCAGCGACCTAAGTAGTCGTTAGACGTCTTGAGAGAGCAGAATGGGCGCTCCGCGAAACTCACGGTCTTCGAACGTGGTCAGGTGATTGGGTGTCACTTGTGTCAAACGTCTGTACGCGAGGTTTACACGCTCTTAAACATCCCTAAGTACACTGTTTCCGATCTGATAGTGAAGTGGAAACTTAAAGGGACAAGTACAGCACAAAAGCGTACAGGCCAACCTCATCTGTTGACTGACAGAGACCGCCGACAGTTGAATAGGGTTGTAATGTGTAATAAGCAGACATCTATGCAGACCATCACACAGGAATTATAAACTGCATCAGGATCCACTGCAAGTACTATGACATCTAGGCGGGAAGTGAGAAAACTTGGATTTCATGATCGAGCGGCTGCTCATAAGCCACACATCATACCGGTAAATGCCAAACGACGCCTCGCTTGGTGTAAGAAGCGTCGACATTGGACGATTGAACAGTGTAAAAACATCGTGTGGAGTGACGAATCACGGTGCACAATGTGGCGATCGGATGCCAGGGTGTGGGTATGGCGAATACTAGGTGAACGTCATCTTCCAGCGTGTGCATTCTTCTGTGGCACCAAAACTCGCTTCTTTCCCGATTTACCCACATTCCATACTATGTTGCGCTCCAAACGTACATTCTCAGAAACTTCTTCCTCAGATTAAAGCTTATATTTGATACTAGTAGACTTCTCTTGGCCAAGAATGCCCTTTTAGCAGTGCTATTCTGCTTTTTGTGTCCCCTTTCTCTGCCCGTCATGCGTTGTTTTGCTATCTAGTTCGCAAAATTCCTTAACTTCATGTACTTCGTGATCTCTAATTATGATGTTAAGTTTGTGGCTGTTATCATTTCTGCTACTCCTCATTACTTTTGTCTTCCTTCCAACTATTCTCAATCCATATTCTGTACTCATTAGACCATTCCATTCAGCAGATCATGCAATTCTTCTTCACTTTCACTAAGGATAGCAATGTCATCCGCGAATCGTACATTGATATCCTTTTAGCTTGAATTTTAATTCCACTCCGAAACTTTTTCTTTTATTTCCGTCTTTGCTTTTTCGATGTACAGAATGAACAGTAGGAGCGAAAGACTACATCCATGTCTTACAGCAATTGTAATCCTTGCACTTCGTTATTCGTCTTCCTGCCTTGTTTCTTGTACGCATTGTATATTACCCGTCTTTCCCTAGAGCTTACCCCTGTTTTTCTCAGGATTTTGAACATCCTGCATCATATTACATTGTAGAACGCTTTTACCAGGGTGACAAATCCTATAAACGTGTCTTGACTCTTTTTCACACCAACGTGAATAATCTTTTTGTTGCCATGTCCCCCTGTGATTTTAGAAATTACAATGGATTGTTATCTATCCTTCCTGCCTCATTTGATTTTAAGTCTTCCATAGTTCTTATAAATTCTGATTCGAATGCTGAATATCCATATCTTCTCTATCGACTCTTGTTTATCTTTCTATCACGTCATCAGATGAGTCCTGCGCCACATAGAGGCCCTCAGGGTACTTTTTCACCTATCCTCTTTCTCTTCTACATTTAGGAGTAGAAACACTATTGGACTTTCAATTTTGCCGCCGTTGCTTTTAATTTCACCGAAATTGTTTTGACTTTACTGTATGCTGAGTCACTTCTTCGGACGATCATCTTTCTCGATTTCTTCACATTTTTTATGTAGTCATTTCGCCTTGGCCTAACTGCATTTCTTATTTATTTCATTCCTAAGTGTCTTGTATTTCTGTATTCCTGAAATTTTCTGAACATTTTCGTACTTCCTTCTTTCGTCGATCAGGTGAATTATTTTTTCAGTTACCCATGGTTCTTCGCAATTACATTCCTTGTACCTACGTTTTTCTCTCAAACTTTGCTATCCCCATTTTTAGAGATGTCCCTTCGTCTTCAATCCGAAATGCCTACTGCGTTATTCATTATTCCAGCATCTATAGCCTCAGAGAACTTCAAGCGTATCTCTTCATTACTTAGTTCTTCCGTATACCACTCCTTTGCGCATTTATTCTTGATGATGATGATGTTCGGTTTGTGGGGTCATCAGCACCCGTACAAAGTCTCAGTTTTTACACAGTCCAATTTTTTCACGGTCGTATCTAGGCACTGTTACGAATGATGATGAAATGATGACAACACAAACACCCAGTCACTGGGCAGAGAAAATCCCCTACCCAGCCTGGAATAGAACCAGGGACCCCTTGCTCCAGAGGAAGCAACGCTAGCCACTAGACCACGAGCTGCTGCCACATGGATTCTTCCTGACTAGTTTAAGACACTACTCTTCATGATTTCCAAATTGTGATCTGAATCTATATCTGCCACTGGGTACGCCTTACAATCCTGTACCGAATTTACGAATCTCTGCCTCACCCTGACGTAAAGTAACTGAAACCTTCTTGTATCTCCTGACCTTTTCCAAACATACTTCCTCCTCTTGTGATCCTTGAAGAGGGTATTCAATTTTATTAACTGATATTTATTACACAACTCAGTTGGTTCTCTCCTCTGTCATTTCGACTACCAAGCCTATATTCTCTATTCCTTTCCCTACAACCTCATCCCAATCCTCCATTACCATTAGATGTTCATCTTCCTTTACGTACTGAATTACCCGGTCCATATCTTCGTATACTTTCCCTGTCTCTTCATTTTCTGTTCGCGATGTCGGCATGTATACCTGAAGTATTTTTGTCACTGTGGGAGTTCTGTTGTTTCTGATGACAAGAATCCTGTCACTGATCACAGTAACTCAGTCTGTCCTACCTTCCTGTTCATAATAACGGATCCTGCTGCTATCGTACCACTTCCTGCTGCTGTTGGTATTATCTTATACTCGTCTGACCAGAAAACCGTGTCTTTTTTCCATGTCACTTCATTGACGCCCACTGTATCTAGATTGAGTCTTAGCATTTCCATTTTCAGATTTTATAGGTTCACTACTACATTCATTCTTTGACATTTCACGCCCCGACTCTTAGAACGATATATTTTCGTTGGTTATTCAATCTTTCTCTCATGGTTGCCTCCGCCTTGGCTGTCCCATCCCGGAGATCCGAATGGGAGATAATTCGGTATCTTTTGGCAACGGAGAGATTATCTTGACACTTTTTCAGTAATGGGTCACATGTCCTGTGGATATATATTTTGTATCTCTTTTGCAGTGGTTTCCATAGCATCCCACCGAGCGGGGTGGCGCAGTGGTTAGACACTGGACTCGCATTCGGGAGGACGACGGTTCAATCCCGCGTCCGGCCATCCTGATTTAGGTTTTCCGTGATTTCCCTAAATCACTCCAGGCAAATGCCGGGATGGTTCCTCTGAAAGGGCACGGCCGACTTCCTTCCCAATCCTTCCCTAATCCGATGAGACCGATGGCCACGCTGTCTGGTCTCCTTCCCCAAACCAACCAACCAACCATAGCATCCTTACGCCGTTGTTCATTGCTACTATTCCACCTTTTAGGTGCAGTTCTCTACCCCAAAGGCAATAAAGTTCCCTGAGCCTCTGTCCGCTCCTCCGCCCTCTTTGACAAGGCCGGGAGTCTTAGGCCGCTTGATTTTTATTCAGAGCTTAAGCAGTGGCGGGGTTCGGAGGACGTTTTGATTACTACTCGAAGACGCTACCCCTAGACCACGAGTTTAGAGTTTGAAATGAAATGCCTAGGCTAGCAGGACAGAGCTGATTAGGTTGTGGAAAGGGGCCAAAATGAGTTCCTGTCAGTTGCACTCAACATACAAACTTTATTTATCAACACACAATGTTACAAGGATGCAGAACACTCAAAACTTTAATCGACCTCCATTGATTAACTTTAGATCGGCTGAAGGCCACATTCAAAATCCAAGACACAAGGCTTAAGCAAAATTTTTAAATACATGGTTCTTCAGAAGGTTTCACCCAAGAATATTTTCTAAATCTTCAATCTAATTGGCTGAAGGCCTTAGCTATTTAATTTTAATGGAACTAGGCTGGAGGTCGCATATTATGCAATAAGAGAAGTTTCAATCAAAAGGCAGAAGGTCTTATCTTAAAACATTTCATGCAAATTGAGCTGAAGGCCCAATTACAAAGCATAACAATCTTATGACTTACGGGCAAGAGAAGAAGATTAATTTAACAGATATGAAGACTTGGCTGAAGGCCGCTCACCAACAAATAATTTAACGGCTTAAGCCCTAGAAGAAGAGTCTTAATTTTAAAGGGCAGAAAGCTGTATCTTAAAACATCTCATATAAAATAAAGAACAACAATCTCATGCCTTAAAGGAAAGACAAGGACATTAATTTAGGAGATATTAATACACAGCTGAATGCCACATATCAACAAATACGTTTAACGGCTTAAGGCCTAGACAGAGTTTCAACCCAAAAGGCAGAGGACCTCATCTTAAAACCTCTCCATTAAAATTGGGCTGAAGGCCCCATATAAAAATATAACAATCTCATGTCTTAAGGACAAGACAAGAACATTAATTTCAGAGATATTGATACTCGCCCCCCCCCCTTCCCCCACCGCATGAACCATGGACCTTTGCGTTGGTGGGGAGGCTTGCGTGCCTCAGTAGCTGCAACCACAACGAAGGGGTATCTGTTGAGAGACCAGACAAACGTGTGGTTCCTGAAGAGGGGCAGCAGCCTTTTCAGTAGTTGCAGGGGCAACAGTCTGCATGACTGATCTGGCCTTGTAACACTAACCAAAACGGCCTTGCTATGCTAGTAATGCGAACGGCTGAAAGCAAGGGGAAACTACAGCCGTAATTTTTCCCGGGGCATGCAGTTTTACTGTATGGTTAAATGATGAAAGCGTCCTCTTGGGTAAAATATTCCGGAGGTAAAATAGTCCCCCATTCGTATCTCCGGGCGTGGACTACTCAAGAGGACGTATTTATCAGGGGAAAGATAACTGATGTTCTGCGGATCGGAGCGTGGAATGTCAGATCCCTTAATCGGGCAGATAGGTTAGAAAATTTAAAAAGGGAAATTGATAAGTTAAAGTTAGATATAGTGGCAATTGGTGAAGTTCGGTGGCAGGAGGAACAAGACTTCTGGTCGGGTGAATACGGGGTTGTAAATACAAATTCAAATAGGGGTAATGCAAGAGTAGGGTTAATAATGAGTAGGAAAATAGGAATGCTAGTAAGCTACTACAAACAGCATAGTGAACGCATTATTGTGGCCAAGATAGATACCAAGCCCACGCCTACTTCAGTAGTACAAGTTTATATGGCAACTAGCTCCGCAGATGACGAAGAGATTGATGAAATGTATGATGAGATAAAATAAATTATTCAGATAGTGAAGGGAGACGAAAATTTAATAGTCATTGGTGACTGGAACTCGATAGTAGGAAAAGGAAGAGAAGGAAACGTAGTAGGTGAATATGGAATGGGGCTAAGCAACGAAAGAGGAAGCCGCCTGGTAGAATTTTGCACAGAGCATAACTTTATCATAGCTAACACTTGGTTCTAGAATCATAAAAAAAGGTTGTGTACATGGAAGATACTGGAAGGTCTCAGATAGATTATATAATGGTAAGCCAGAGATTCAGGAACCAGATTTTAAATTGTAAGACATCTCCAGGGGCAGATGTGGACTCTGAGCACAATCTATGGTTATGAACTGTAGATTAAAACTGAAGAAACTGCAAAAAGGTGGGAATTTGAGGAAATGGGACCTGGATAAACGGAAAGAACCAGAGGTTGTAGTGAGCTTCAGGGAGAGCATTAGGGAGCGATAGACAAGAATGGTGGAAACAAATACAGTACAAGAAGACTGGGTAAGTTTGGGAGATGAAATAGTGAAGGTAGCAGAGGATCAAGTAGGTAAAAAGACGAGGGCTAATAGAAATTCTTGGGTAACAGAAGAGATATTGAATTAAATTGATGAAAGGAGAAAATAGAAAAATGCAGTAAATGAAGCAGGCAAAAAGGAATACAAACGACTAAAAAATGAGATCGACAGCTAGTGCAAAATGGCTAAGCAGGGATGGCTAGAGGACATATGTAAGGATGTAGAGGTGCATATCACTAGGGGTAAGATAGGTCCTGCCTACAGCAAAATTAAAGAGACCTTTGGAGAAAAGAGAACCACTTGCATGAGTATCAAGAGCTCAGATGGAAGCCCAGTTCTAAGCATAGAAGGGAAAGCAGAAAGGTGGAGGGAGTATATAGACTGTCTATACAAGGGGCATTATTCTTGAGGATAATGTTATAGAAGCGGAAGAGAATGTAGACGAAGATGAAATAGGATATATGAGACTGTGTGAAGAGTTTGACAGAGCACTGAAAGACCTAAGTCGAAACAAGGCCCCGGGAGTAGACAACATTCCATTAGAACAACTGACATGCTTGGGAGAACCAGGCCTAACAAAACTCTACCATCTGGTGAGCAAGATGTATGAGACAGGTGAAATACCCTCAGACTTCAAGAAGAAAAAATAGTAACCCCAATCCCAAAAAAAGCAGTTGTTGACAGATGTGAAAATTACCGAACTATGAGTTTAATAAGTCACGGCTGCAAAATACTAACACGAATTCTTTACAGACGAATGGAAAAACTGGTAGAAGCTGACCTCGGGGATGATCAGCTTTTGACAATGTTGAATGGAATATTCTCTTTCAAATTCTGAAGGTGGCAGGAGTAAGATACCGGGAGCGAAAGGCTATTTACAATTTGTACAGAAACCAGATGGCAGTTATAAGAGTCGAGGGGCATGAAAGGGAAGCGGTGACTGGGAAGGGAGTGAGACAGGGTTGTAGCCTATCCCTGATGTTATTCAATCTGTATAGTGGGCAAGCAGTAAAGGAAACAAAAGAAAAATTCGGAGTAGGAATTAAAATCCATGGAGAAGAAATAAAAACTTTGAGGTTCACCGATGACATTGTAATTCAGTCAGAGACAACAAAGGACCTGGAAGAGCAGCTGAACGGAATGGACAGTGTCTTGAAAGAAGGATATGAGATGAACATCAACAAAAGCAAAACGAGGATAATGGCATGTCGGCGAATTAAATTGGGTGATGCTGCGGATATTAGATTAGGAAATGAGACACTTAAAGTAGTAAATGTGTTTTGCTATTTGGGGAGCAAAATAACTGATGATGGTCGAAGTAGAGAGGATATAAAATGTAGGCTGGCAATGGCAAGGAAAGCGTTTCTGAAGAAGAGAAATTTGTTAACATCCAGTATAGATGAAAGTGTCAGGAAGTCGTTTCTGAAAGTATTTGTATGGAGTGTAGCCATGTATGGAAGTGAAACATGGACGATAAATACTTTAGACAAGAAGAGAATAGAAGCTTCCGTAATGTGGTGCTACAGAAGAATGCTGAAGATTAGATGGGTAGATCACATAACTAACGAGGAGGTATTGAATAGAATTGGATAGAAGAGAAATTTGTGGCACAACTTGACTAGAAGAAGGGATAGATTGGTAGGGCATATTCTGAGGCATCAAGGGATCACGAATTAATATTGGAGGGCAGCGTGGAGGGTAAAAATCGTAGAGGGAGACCAAGTGATGAATACAGTAAACAGATTCAGAAGGATGTAGGTTGCAGTAGGTACTGGGAGATTAAGAAACTTGCACAGGATAGAGTAGCATGGAGAGCTTCATCAAATCAGTCTCTGGACTGAAGACCACAACAACAACATTGATACTCGGCTGAAAGCAATACATCAACCAAATAACTAAAATCCAAACAGGGAAATTACTACAAAACACACAAGGAACGGCGCTCAGAAGTTTCCGAGGGTCGGCCTGGGATTGTAACACTAGCAGCTGTTCAGGTGAGACAGGCAGCCTGTCCAACGACTTCTTAATCTGGAGGCGACCCATCTGACACACAGCCGACCGACCAGTCAACGAAATCAGTTCCGCTCCACACAACCAGCAAAACGACCACAAGATTTCAATACACGACACACAGCATATTGGCGCCCACAACGATCAACTACACCTCAGCTGTCGAACTACACGCCGTGCTGGACAGTAACAACAGGACGAGGAAAATACACCGCCTAAAATTACGTCAGCGACCAAGGCAGGTAACAGTAACGTCAACGGCCACAAGGCACAAGATACCGCTGGCGAACTTCAATAACAGGGAATAAATTAAGTTAAATTTCAGAGGAAGACGGCTGGAATCTTAGGCAACTTATATAGACTCATGTTGTTGCTCGCGGGAATGTCCCAAAAGCGACAACCAGGATCAAACGAAGAAATGTACGATAGTGTGTTAAGTGAGGACTCAATTTTGAAGTCCAAGATCGTTGGACGACGAGCTTGTACTCGCAAGCAGCACCTCGTCGCACTCCAATCGCGTGTGCAGGCCGCCAGCGGCTCCAGCCCGACCACGCGCGACGGGAGCTTGCTTGCTGCTCCGTCGCGACTTCGCGACTGTACTGCTGGTGCGTCTCCCACTCTCTCACTACCCGGCACACGACGACGCGGAAATATTATCAGTCGCTCCAGAGATGGTACAAAAGTGCGGCAATCAATATGCGCTGCTGCCACTCACGGGCAAGTAAGGCAGGAAGTTAGTGACGCCAGTAAATGGAATAAGAAAACGAGGTGGCACTACCGTAACAGAAGATGACAAACAATTAATGGATTGAACACGAGCCGTGCACGGCTCAGAGTTGCTGTACAAGTTACCTCTAACGCTAGAGTGACAGGTATAAAACATAAATCAGAGCAATAAGAATAATAACTTGTGTCCCTGCAGCTGCTGAGTATTCTTAAGATGTACATCCATAGCATCATCAACTGTAATCAGTCACCTGTACCCATAGTTCGAAATATGTCGTGTACACTATTTGATAAAAAGTATCGTGAATTTCATGTTGATTTTAATGTAATCTTTCGCTTTTATGACGGCCTGACGTCTGCGTGGGCACTTTCAGTGAGATGTCTGAAAGAATGGCAGCGCATTCGTCTTGAAGAGCTGATTCAGAAAACGTAATGCTGTTGGAGACAGGTATCTGGAGTGAAATCGCCATCCCAAAGGTATACCATTTGTTTCAGGTTGATTCTCTTGGCAGACCAGGCCATTTCAGGAATGATGTTGTCCACAGACCATTGTTCCGCACTGTCATCTGACATAACGTCAACGTCTCCGAACTGTTCCTCTACCGTATCCAGTAAATAATACTGTCAAACGTGTTCATATCTTTCCATAGTTAGCGTTTTCTTAAGGTGACCCCAAACAAATCACAAGAAAATCTCATGTCATAATACTACCCGCATTTAACTGTTACACTACCCATCATCAGTCCAAATCACTCGTTTCCAGTCGTAGTATTTTAGACCAACTCGATCGTCACTTAACATTGGATACAAAAATTTGTGGCTAATGAGGTGCCGCTAGGCCATAGTACACCAGCCTTTTCAAATCCCAACGCGCAGTAACTATGCTAGCTGGACCACTGATAGCACTTTAGAGCTAATAAATGATTCCTTCTGCTGATTTTATGCGATTTCTTACAATCACCAATCCATTGCTCGAAGAAATCTGCCCGTCAGTACACGAGGTCTGCCTGGTGTTAGTTAAGGTGTCGTGGTTCCTTCGCGTTTCCGCTTCACAGTCAGATCACCAATAGTTGTCCACCACTGGTAGCTGAGTGGTCAGCGCGACAGAATGTCAATCCTAAGGGCCCGTGTTCGATTCCCGGTTGGGTCGGAGATTTTCTCCGCTCAGGGACTGGGTGTTGTGTTTTCCTAATCATCATTAATTCATCCGCATCGGCGCGCTAGTCACCGAAGTGGCGTCAAATCGAAAGACTTGCACCCGACTAACGGTCTACCCTACGGGACGCCCTAAACACACGACATTAACATTTAACCAACAGTTGTCTCGTGCAGCTTTAGAAGGGTTGAAATGTCCCTGATGTATTAGTTACTGAGGTGACATCCGATACCAGTCCTCGTTCGAGGTCACTGAGCTCTCGCACCGACCCGGTCTGCTGATATTGATTCTGTGCTCGCAGCACAATATTCCCGGGCTTTTTTTTTATAGTGGCAGGTCCATCTCCCGTACCAGCTAGTGGTAAATTCTACACTACACTGAGGTCTTCGGAGTCTTTTGATCCGATAGTGTATAATTCAGATTAACCTGCTTCACAATATTGCTTTTTTCTAAACCTGTGTTGACTGTTCAAGAAAATTTTATCTCCAGGAACTTGACTTGAATAATTTGGATATTTCTGTCTGGAATCATGTCAGAAGTTAAATGTACTGCGTACTATGTTGTACAGTTGAATTACTTGAATAGATGTCCGCCCCCGGTAGCTGAGTGGTCAGTGTGACGGAATGTCAATCCTGAGGGCTCCGATTCGATTCCCGGCTGGGTCGGAGATGTTCTCCGCTCAGGGACTGGGTGTTGTGTTGTCCTAATCATCATCATTTCAAACCCATCGACGTGCAAGTCGCCGAAGTGGCGTCAAATCGAAAGACTTGCACCCGGCGAACGGTCTACCCGACGGGAGGCCCTGGTGACACGACACATATTTTTACTTGAATAGATAATTATTCAGCCTTGTCAAGATTTACAAGATGATACGGGGACGTCTGAAAGTAATCGTAGTGCTGTGTTTCGTCCAAATTCCAGGACGCCATGTGGAACATTACCTTTAACATGCACGAGTGTACCGTGTTTGGTAACGTGTAGAGTACTGAAGCAGTGTTGTGCAAGTGTGGTTTGGTAACCTTGGTAAATTTCCGTGAAAGAATGGAGGATTTTTGTTGGGCCTGCATGGTTGGTAAGCTTGACTGCTCCAAGGAACGTATAAAGAATTTGAACCATGTTCAGTGTACAGATCATTGTTGACAGCCGTCTGAATTAGTGATAGACTGCGATTGAAAATGGAGAGAACCGAATTTCATGCTGTTATTAAACATTCTCATTTGAAGGGTTGGACTGCCGCGCAAATCAAAACAGGATGAAGCTCTGCACTATCTTTGAAGACAATTTACTTTTGGATTAATGAATTTAAACGTGATCGGACAAGCACCGAAGGCGAAGCGAACTGCGGCCGTCCAATTGACGCCTCCACAAAGGAAACCTTTTGCCAAATTAATGATATGGTAACGCAAGAATAAAAATTTCGTGAGAATGTTGAGACTGTGTGTATCTCAACTGAGCGAATACGTAATATCCTGCACGGAGAATTGGCTATGAAGAAGCTGTGTGCGCGGTGGGTGCCGTGATTTCTCACATCCGGCACAGCATTTCAACACAATGTCTGGCGATGTTTAATCCCAATCCGCAAGACTTTTTGTGCCGATTTGTGACTGTTGAAGTAACCTGTATCCATAATTACATACAAGAATCAAAACAATAATCAAAACAATGGACAAACGCTGGTGAAAGTACACCGATGAAGTCAAGGACCTTTTTTCGAGCTGTTAAGGTGGTGCCCCTGTTGTTTGGGATTATCAAGCAACAGTCCTCATAGATTACTTGAAAGGAAGCAGAATCATAACTAAACCCTATTACGCTTCATTGTTGCTTCGTTTGAAAATTGCATTTGCTGAAAAAAGACAAAGACTGGCACTCAAAAAAGTTCTCTTTCACCAGTGTAATGTACCACCCCGAAAATCAGTTATATTTGTGGCAAAAGTGCGTGAACTGGGGTTTGAATTGGTTCCTAATGCACCCTATTTAAGGAAATTATCCCTATGTGACTTCGTTCTGTTCCCTATCATGAAAATTTGCTTTGGTGGGAAGAAATTTTCAACGAATGAGGAAGTGATAGTTGTAGTCAATGAATATTTAGGAGCGTTTGATTGAACATATTTTTACAATGGAATGAAAAATATGGGGGAACGCTGGACCCAATGTATATGCCCCGAAGGAGACTATTTCGAAAAGTAAGGTGAGTTGTTTACGAAACAAACATTTTTTCTTGCTTTTTTACCAGACTTATCAAACCACCGTTGCATATCTCGTTAAGGTAGGAAGCGGGTGGAATTTAAGCCCAGTTACATTGGAATGCAGTCGAAATGTTTACACTTGAGAGACATTTATACAAATTAGGACAATATTTAGAAGCCAGTGGAAGGTCGTCACCGCAAATTTGCAATTACCTCACAACGGCTGTGCTGTGGGTCCACGTTTACTGGAACTTTTTCTTTCTGTTACCGTATATTTTCATCCATGTCACTGTTCGGTATTTATTGTGATACAGACTGTGCAACATCCCACATAACAAGTATAGCTACTTTGAATTCTGAACTACTCTTAAGACAAGCGCAAATAATACCAAATAACGACAGGAAAATAATAATTAAATGTTGCCCATAGAAACACAAAGTCAACTCACAAATGTAATCTTTATTTTGAACGTCTGCTCACTAGTTTCGAATGAATCCAATTCGGAAAACTCCAGGCCGTTGACATTTTGCCTCTGCTCATCGTTACCTTACTTATCAAGCAACATTACGTGTAATAGCTTATTCGTAGTAGTTTCTGGTAGCTCATGTGCAGTTCGTAGCGGAACGTACCATCACTGGGCATCCACTAGCGCGCTTCCAGTTTAGATCAAAAGAAACATTGACCATTCTTTTCTTTTGGGTGTCATATTTTCGTTGCAGCAAGGAAAACTATAATGTTTGCAGTTGGGTTACAGGTTACTTGAAAAAATGAGAGTGAGTCTTTTTAGCGGCAAAGCAATGCTGTCGTATTCGAAAGAACAGCGACTGCGGTTTCTTATCTAGAAAAGGCGCATCCCACTAGGAGCTGGATACAGATCTCCCTCTGGTGTTCCCGACTTTTGTTCTTCATGAGTTTCCTACCTCTCTTAAAGACAAGACGGTCCTGTTTTCATTACAATGCCGGCCATGAAGGTTCAAGAAAGAGCTTAACCCGCAGTGTTGCAGCGTGTAGTTCAGGCCCGAGGTAGTTCGATGATATTCTTGGGAATATTTCTCGAACAATGACTTCGGTCCAGTGTTATTACAGTGAAGGTAAACCACGATTTTTATACTTCACTTGAATAAAAAATGATCATTGTTGTTCAATGTTGATGCTGACAGTGGTTCAAAAAGCAGTTTAATATGCAACAATAACTTTTCTGCTTATTTGCCCAGTAATATAAAATTTATGATAAGTACAAAAGTAATTTTTGAAACTAACCATATATCGTTTCCCACTGACAACTCCTTCTATTCCGTGCTCAATTTTTTGTTTAAAGACTGGTAGCCTGAAGCAAAAACTAATTATTAAGTGCAACACATTGTAATGTTTCCACCTTGGCTGTTGCTTACTTACTTTATCAAAACGTATACAATTAGCCAATTTCGGTCTTGCAGCCATTTTGAAGTGCAGTCTACGACAAACAGCACAAAGAGACAGCATGTGTATGTTTGGCTTACTGACATACAAAGAGGATTTTGCAACGGGCAGCGTAAAAATTTTATACTTAAATTTCCCAGCGTGTTGGTATATTATCCGATTATTAAACAGAGAAAATAACAACTCCCAGAGAGAAAGAGAGAGAGAGAGAGAGAGAGAGAGAGAGAGAGAGAGAGAGAGAGAGAGCGAGTAATGTGCAAGCGTCAAAGTTAAAAATAGTTCACTAACAAGGAAATCTCCTTGTGTGAAAATAAACGACTTTGATTAATCATGGCGGGTATGTAGAGCAATACGTATTTTTTCGATTTTGCTCGATTTCTCTTTTGAGGGGTAAAACATACCGCAAAGCGTTACCTGCCATATTAGGTTTAGAAGGAATATCTCTGAAACAATGATGAATAAAATCCGTGTTTCTTATTGAAGTTGAAATGCAATTAACCCTATAATCAACCTGGGCAATGATTTGAAACTTCTCAAAACACTCCAACACCATTATTTAAGTTTGGAAAATGAAAACTTTTGTCACAACGTAAATTAAAGATGATGTCACGCCACACTCATCCTTTTGTTGGTTTCTGAAACACCATTTTCGAAAAATAGGATGTACAAACAGCGGCCTGTCAGTGTATTTTCAACATTCCACTTTAAAATATCTAACCAGTATGTAATATTGGGTTTTTCGGGCGTAGGAAAATCTTCAATACTTCTCGGGTATTCAGTAGGGTGGCCTTTTCCAAATGGCGCGATATTTCGGCAGGCCAACTTCTTGCAATGTTGAGGAGCTTCTGATCACTCTAAGACATCTGCTGGGTGCCACCTTTATATCTTCTCCCCCTCCTTTCCCGCCGACTCCGGGCGTGCACCTTGTGCGGTATGGGGAGAAGCGCGACGTCGGGCGTCGATCCAGGATCCTCAGTAGCGCCGCTGCCGACACCGGACGCGGATCTCTGATGGCGTGGCGATAACGCTTCTTGGTCCTCTTCAGTTGTTATGACAAGAGTGGACCTCGATGTAGACTGCCACTGTGCTTTGGTCACGCTCAATGCTGTCTCCCAAGCCTTGTTTAAATGAAAACCGCTGTCCTTATTTATTAGTACGTCATGTGTTGTGCAGGCCTGTACTTGGCAAGACAGCCAAGCCACTATGATTGGTAGCCGAAAGGTACGCGTTAAGCTCACGCAGGCTGGCGTGAGGTCTGGAACAGTTATAGAAGTTGAGTCTAGTAAACAAGGTACATAGCTTCTGGAATACTTAACTTTAATCCATAATTGGTGAACATCGGTCTGACGGTACATGCATCACAAGATAAATAGCAAATGATAACGGCGCCTTGCTAGGTCGTAGCAAATGACGTAGCTGAAGGCTATGCTAACTATCGTCTCAGCAAATGAGAGCGTAATTTGTCAGTGAATCATCTCTAGCGAAGTCGGCTGTACAACTGGGGCGAGTGCTAGGAACTGTCTCTAGACCTGCCGTGTGGCGGCGCTCGGTCTGCCATCGCTGACAGTGGCGACACACGGGTTCGTCGTATACTAGCGGACCGCGGCCGATTTAAAGGCTACCACCTAGCATGTGTGGTTTCTGGCGGTGACACCACATCATGCAGCCGGATGTCTACAGCTTCTTAGAGAATACCATTCCAGAAGGTTTTAGATCGTTCCTGCAACTTTGTTTCGTCACAATTTATGGTACACTATGTGATCAAAAGTGTCCGGACACCCCCAAAAACATATGTCTTTCATATTAGCTGGATTGTGCTGACACCTACTACCAGGTACTCCATTTCAGCGACCTGACTAGTCATTAGATATTGTGAAAGAGCAGAATGGGGCGCTCCGCGGAACTCATGAACTTCGAACGTGGTCAGGTCATTGCGTGTCACTTGTGTCATACGTCTGTACACGAGATTTGCACTCTCTTAAACATCCCTAGGTCAACTATTAGCGATGTCATAGTGAAGTAGAAACGCGAAGGGATACGTACAGTACAAAAGCGTACAGGCCGACCATGTCTGTTGACTGACAGAGCCCGCCGACACTTGAAGATCGTCGTAATGTGTAATAGGCAGACATCTAACCAGGCCATCGTACAGGAATTCCAAACTGCATCAGAATCCACTGAAAGTACTATGAGAGTTAGACGGGAGGTGAGAAAATTTGGATTTCATGGTCGAGCGGCTGCTCATAAGATATACATCACGCCGGTAAATGCCAAACGACGCCTCGCTTGGTGTAAGGAGAGTAAACATTGGACAATTAAACAGTGGAAATACGTCGTGTGGAGAGACAATCACGGAACACAATGTGACGATCGATGGCAGTGTGTGGGTATGGCGAATTTTCGGTGAACGTCATCTGCTAGCGTGTGTAGAGCCAACAGTAAAACTGGGAGGCGGTGGTATTTTGATGTGGTCGTATTTTTCATAGAGGGGGCTTGCACCCGTTATTGTTTTGCGTGGCACTATCCCAGTACAGGCCTGCATTGATGTTTCAAGCACCTTCTTGCTTCCCACTGTTGAAGAACAATTGGGGGATGGCGACTGCATCTTTCAACACAATCGAGCACCTGTTCATAATGCACGGCCTGTGGCGGAGTGGTTACCCGACAATAACATCCCTGTAATGGACTGGCCTGCACAGAGTCCTGACTTGAATCCTATAGAACACCTTTTGCATGTTTTGGAACGCGGAATTCGTGCAAGGCCTCACCGACACCTCTCCTCAGCGCAGCACTGTGTGAAGAATTGGGTGACATTCCCCAAGAAACTACCCAGCACCTGACTGAACGTATGCCTGCTAGAGTGGAAGTTGTCATCAAGGCTAAGGGTGGGCCAACACCATATTGAATTCCGATGGAAGGCGCCACGAACTTGTAAGTTATTTTCAGCCAGGTGTCCGGATACTTTTGCTCACATAGTGTATGTTCGTGACTCATGCAATGCTCTACCACAGCGGACTTTGTCTGCTGAATGGTGTCAGTGTGACGTTTACGCTCAGTGCATCTCTTCTGTACTGACTCGATTACCTGGCCTACATTCAGTTTCTCACATGAGCTAGACTCCCTGCTCTTGGCTAGTGAGCGAAACATGCACTCGACGTTGTGTTCCCGGAATATACTTCCGTTTTTTGCTGATGCGTTGCCGACGTATAGAACAGTCGCCGTCGCAACCATTTTATCCTCATCTTCAGCAGGCTGTGCTTTCGGCTTCTGCGGTCTTAATGCACGTCGTAACTGTCCGTTGCTGTACGGTACACGGCCTGTAAGTGCTGCAATTCATGTGCTGAACTGTCAGGGACGGAGATTTCGCGTGCTCTGTGCACTAGAGTGCTTAGGACACCTCGTTGTGAAGGAGCTTGTCATTTGGAGGCATGCATGTGCAAATTTGTATGTGTCGGTTTACGGTAGACGCTGTATCAAAGTGTGCCATCTGGTCATAGTTTGACGAACACATCCAGAAATGGGAATTGTTGATTCTCTTCTGGCTCCACCGTGACTTTGATGTTCTCCTGCAGCGAATTCAGCTTTTGTGCGAAGTCTTATAGGTGCTGTCGTCCGTGTTGCCACATTACGAACGTATCATCTACATATCAAAGAATGTACGAGTATGGGTACTTATAGACTACAAATTCGAGGGCTTCTTCTTACTTCGTAAACATACTGATCAGCACTGGTGATAGAGGACAGCCCATAGCTACTCAGTTTGTTTATTTGTAGTAATATCCTTCGAGAAGATGTTGACATAAGCATGAATTCAGACAATTTGATTAGCACGGGTCCAAGGTTTTCTCATATCATGTTTAGGGATAGTCATAGATGTACTCTTGTGAAGACAAATATCATATGGTAGCGCACCATCAGGTCTTTTTGGCCCAGACGGAAGTTCTGGAGCTGTTGGATGAAACGTGCCGAATTTCGTATACGGTGCCGGCATTTGCCCACAAAGGGGATGAGCATCCCTCTCAGGTGTTTCACTAATCATATGAGTTTCACTATTCATATGTTGGTGCGCCTGTGTTGCTAAGAACTGGACTAGTCTATGTGGTGCAGATGCTCGTGCATGAAGTTTTTTTCACCACCTTCTTCTCTGGGAATGTGTGTTCAAGTAGCTCATTGGTCTTCCTCTTCACTTGGTTGGTAGGATCGCCTTCAATTCTGATTGTCATCCTCTAACAGTTCGTATAATTTTTACTTTTAACCGTAACATGGTAGCAAGACTGTACAACTCCTTTTCTCCGCTGGGAGGATGACTGTCACAGAATCTTCTCGTAACTGCTTAAGTACTTTTCTCTCTTCCTTGGATATGTCCGGCTTCGGTGGGACTGCCATCGTATGTTACAGCATGTTTAACGTCCTATTTCTTCTGCTGCGTCCCGTGGAAGCGCAAGAGCGACCTTTTCCACAGCATTAATAAATTCTGCTGTTGGTATAGACGTCGACGTTGCTGTGAAATTTAGACCCTTTCCTTGTACAGATCAGGTAACATCGTTAATTACTTTCTCTTTACAGCTGCTGACAGTTCTACGAGGTTCTTCTTGCGGTGGTTTTGCCGCAAGGCGTTTGTATTTCACAGTTCGTTTGTAGGTGGCTGACTGCCACGCCTAGGTGGCCTGCATCTATCTATTCCCACAAGTCAGGGGGGAGTGTCGACACCAACTGCGGATGGAGCGAGAGGAGTTCTTTTGCGGTCTCCATGAATTTGCGTCAAGTTCACCGGATCCTCTCCCTGACTATGGCCAGGTTGGCTCTTCTGGTGATCCGGTTGGCGGCAGGAGTTCTGATGTGATGAACGACTTTCGAAAAAGATGGTATGATTCGTTCCTCTCAGCATCTCAGCAGAAACAGTAGGGAAGCCAAAAGTCGCACCTTCCTGTTCGGAAGCCTGTCAGACTCCTTAATGTTGATGTGCATCTACTCACTGTAAAAGTACTTAATGCATGATTTTAGGTTATCCCGGCGTAGGGAAAAGTTGAATAGGTCTCGGATATTCAGTCGGATGCTGTTATCCAAAAAGGCGATATATTTCGCATTGCCATCGGCGGGCGTTTTTGATGACAGTGATACCTACTGTGCTCTGCCTTCATGTCTCACCCCTTCCCTCCTCCCGTATTTCCGCAGTCCGTATACTGGTATTCTGACTTCGCAGCACCAGAACATCAAATTCACGTTAAAGATAAAGGCCATGAAACTCCCATTTCTGGATATGCTCGTCAAGCGATGACCAGATGGCACACTAGGACACAGCGTCTGCAGTAAATAGACACATACAGATTTGTACATGCATGCCTCCAGCTTTCCAGTTCCTTCACAACGGGAAGGAGTCCAAAGCACGCTAGTGCACATAGCACCCGAAATCTCGGTCTGTGGCAGTCTAGCAGATGTACTGCAGTGCTTACAGGTCGTATTCCAGCAAGCAACCGCCAGATATTCCGTGCGTCAAGACCGAAGAAACAAAGATCACAGCATGCTGAAGGCGAGGATAAAATGGTTGTGAAGGCGATTATTCCACATGTCGGGAACATATCAGCAAAAATCGGAAGAAACTCCGGAAACACAACGTCGAGTGCATCTTTCGCCCAGATTAAAACCTTACTGGGATCGATAAACAATGACTTAGAACTCCGGAAACCGGGAGTCTACCGCATCTCTCGTCAGAGTTGGAAGATCTATGTAGGCCAGACAATCGAGACAGTACAGGAGAGATGCACTGAGCATAAACTCCATACTGACAAAGTTCTGCCGACAAAGTCTGCTGCCGTAGAGCACCGCGTCTCCCACCATCATACCATGAATCATAACGATACCAAGTTGTTACAACAACCGAACACCTTCTGGGTCTGTATTCTCATAGAAGCTGTAGAGATCCGACTGCATATGGACTAAGAAATAAGGACAGCGGTTTTCAATTAAGCAAGGCCCGGGAGCCAGCCTTCAGCATGACCAAAGCGTAGCGGCAGTCCACGTGGAGGTCCGCTGCCGTCATGACAAGAGAACAGGACGAAGGAGTCTTGTCGTGACACTAGCAGAGGTCCGGGTGCGACGACGATGGCACGCTACTGAAGGCGCATCGGCGCCAGACGCCGCGCTTCCCCCACCGCCGCACGAGGTGCAAGCCCAGAGGCGACCGCGTGGTGACGGCTGGAAGTGGGGAGAGGATGTAAAGACGACACTGAAAATTGCAAGAAGTTGGAAAGAAGTTGGCTCGCCGAAATATCGCGCCTATTGGACGACGCTGAGTACCCAAGAACTATTCAACATATCTACACATTTAACCTACTGTTCTTCTAACTTTTTATTTTAGTTATTTTTGTTTCAAGTTTTGAATCGTTATTTTAATTTCACATTCATGTTTTTACTCTGTTTCTTCAATTTGCCATATAACTTACATGTATATTGTTAAATGAAAATAATAAGTAATAATAAGTAACTCTTTACTGTAATAGAAAGTCATTACAATAATGATACTCCAAAGAAATGCTTAAAATTATTATTTATTTATTTATACCATACGCATAGAATGAACGAAATTTCTTCATATAGTACACACGACAGTCGACACAATGTAAAAAAAAAAAAAGAAATAAAATAACAAAAAGAAATTCAGCAGGATTTTCATATTATGGTTAATGACTATCCAAATATCCTGATTTGAGCATCGCACATTTCAGTACATGGAAAACCTTGGTGAAGGGAATTGATTATATACTAGGTAATGCAGTTTTATAACATAGTTTCTTAAGTAGACATTGATATGATAATCATTTAATGGAAATACATGACTCTGACAGATAATTTATAAACATAAATATTACGTAACAAGTAACAAACACGAACGTATATTTTAAAAAAGTTTCAAAGATTGTTTGCTATTGCGAAGGAATACACTGAAGGGATAATCAGTTTATCATCTAACAAAATGGACCTGAATTCGTCTTACGTAAAAAGTGCTACTAGCGGCTAGAAAAGGGCTTATGATGCAACAACGAAAGTTTATTTATAACAGCTGAAAACGTAAGGTTGTCAATATTTAAAAAATGAAAAAAGTAATTTGTTACGGCAAAACTGACAGGATGCTACTCTAGCATGGCGGTAAAATATGTAATAAAACGATGTTCAGTTAACAAACTCGTATCATGATTTGAGAACGTCTTGTAAAACATCTATAGATACCTTCTAAACTGACTCGTTCCACATCATTTCGAAACAAGAATCGTTCAAACGATCTATGGAACATAAAACATACAAGATAATTGGCTCCCCTTTCTTAATTACTTTGCGTGTCTATTACTTCTACATATTTGTGATGAATATGTTTGGGACATTCCCGTTTCTACGATAACACCAACCGTGTTCACAGGGTTGTATGCATCGCACCTTGGTTGGGCAGGTAAAGCACTCGATGTTAATTAACCGCATGGGAACTATTTGAGAATGTGTGGAACAGCGGTTGAACCGCAGCAATTTACGTATCTACAATTTGGTAGCTGTGCAATGTATAAACACCGGTGAGAGGTTTGAGCTGTATGAGGAATACCTGTAGCAAGTTGAGGACTCTCTCCCTCCTCGAATCGAGGCCAGTTTCAAGGCTAGACGGAGTATTACACGGTATTGCCGTGATGTCTCCTTGTGGTGACTCATTCTTATGCGCTGTGTCCTTAAGTGAATAACGTAACAAAGTAATGTAAGGAAATTTGAGGTAATAATTCAACTGGTTTTACGACCTGTACATTCAGCAGTCTCTGCCGTTCTCCCTCCAGTTTTGGAGCAACGCCGGTCACCCTCCACGGTTTGACGATACCTGTCAGCTGTGGAGCAGTGTTACCAAAACGACAGAAGTTACCAACTACTGTACGCCTCGGATCCATGAAAAGGACACCAAACTAACGCTCAAGACGCACAGGCTTCAGACGTTAAATCCTTAAATAAATGTTGGGAGTTTAATTGACGGATGGTACCATAGACGGTGAAATTTGTTCCATGTTAGCAATGCGTGAAATCTTCAGACCTCAAGCAGACAAGTGGAGTGTCAAGTGCAATTATTGCCCGTTTCATTAACGTTATGGATTTCTATTTGGGACGATATTTCAGTATTCCAAGGCAATAACCATTAAAAGAAATTCTGGACGTTGGTTAATTAACGCGACTTCAACATGTGTTTATTTACATTCCTTACAGTTATTGTTGCGGCAGCGTCAGCTATGACAAAACTATTTCACCTGCTGTGTAAGAAATTTGAGTAGGGCTACTTTTCTTGAGACTTCAAGATGAATGTAAGAATTCTAATTCAAAACAGGCAGGTGCTGACAGGTGTAAATAACACCTACCACTTTAATAAGCCACAGGTGCAAAATACTGACACGAATTATTTACAGAACAATGGAAACAGTGGTAGAGGCTGACCTCGTGGAAGATAACTTTCGGATTCAGAGCAATGTTGTAACATGCGAGGCAGTACTGACCCTACAACGTAGGTTAACCAAAGCCAGACCTACATCTATAGCGTTTGCAGATTTAGAGACAGTTTTCCCAATGGCGACTGGGATACACTCTTTAAAATTCTGATGGTAGCAAGGCTAACATAAAGGGACGTAAAGGTTATCTGCAACTGCTACAGAAACCAGAAGGCAGTTATAAAAGTTGAAGGGCATGAAAGGCAAGCAGTGGGCGAGAAGAGAGTGAGCGGGATAGTAGACCATCCCCAATGTTATGCAATTTGTACACTGAAGAAGGAAATCAAGGAGAAATTTGGAAGAAAATTAAAATTTTGGGTGAAAAAATAAAAGTTTCAGGTTTATGATATTGTAATTCCACCCACGACAAAAAGGAACTTGGAAGAACAGATAAAAAAATGCATAATATCTTGAAAGAAGGTTATAAATTGAACATCAACAATAGTAAAACAAAGTTTATATAATGAAGTCTAATTTAATTTGTCGATGCTGAGGGAATTAGATTAAGAAACAAGAAACTAAAAGTGTTAGAAGATTTTACTACATCGGCAACAAATTAACTGACTGTACCCGAAGCAGAGAGACTGTAAAATACAGACCAACAAGAAAAGCATTTCTGAAAAGAGATGAATTTGTTAATATCGGATATAAATTTAAACGTTGGAAGGTATTTGCTGAAGCCCTTTGTAGACAGGGTAGCCTTGTACGGAAGTGAACATGGACAATAAGCATTCAGACCAGAAGAGAATAGAAGTTTTTGAAATGTGTGTTAAAGAAGAATTCTGAACACTAGAGGGTTATATCGAATAAGTAATAAAGAGATAATAAATAGAAATCGGGAAAATAAATTTATGGTAAACTTTTCTAACAGAGCATCAACTTGATAGTGGAATGAAGTGTGCAGGGTAAAAGTAAAGGAAGGACCTAGGCCTGATTACAGTAAGCAGATCCAAAAGCAGATCCAAATGTATATAGGCTGCAATAGTTATGCAAAGATGAAGAGACGTGGACAGGATACACCAGGGTGAAGAATCGCATGAAACGAGTCTCCAGGCTAACTCCCTAAAGAAAAGCAACCAAATGAACTTAGAGGATATATTTTCCGTAACAATGTATTATCTTCACGAGCATACCTATTTCTGTTCATTACTTATTTGTCAACGCAGATTTCCGGCCCCGTGAACACTCATGTTTAATATTAAGTTATAAACAAATCACGGCATCTTACCGTGTCACTTGAATGAATGGTCAACTGACGAAGTATTACGCATGCTAATTTTTATTGTCACGTTACAAATCCATGAATGATGTAAAGAACTTCAGTAGTATATCGAAATTAAACGAAAAGGCCTTTCGCTGTATCTTAAAGGGTCAATAAGCAGTCAGGTAGGGAACGATCACGGCTAACGCATCTTTCGTTCTTTCCACTGCGTTAATGTTAAGCTTAAACAATGCTTATGAATTTCGGTTTTCGTTAACATATTTTCTGCAAGTTTTCGTAGTTCATAATGACCATAGCTCCAGGATACACAAAAATAATAACAATCTCTTGAGGACACAAATTGTACCACAAAGACGTGTCTATCACGGCAAACGTACAGAAACAATCTGTATGTTGGCCAATTAGCCACTAGATGTATTACTTTGTTTTGGGTCAACTGTTATATTTTTATTGTGTGTGTATTTGCCATATAAAACTGCTTCTTAGTAACGTAGTAGCATTTCAGACGTCACGAGAGTGAAATTTGAACTTCTGATAAGCTGTTTCACATAATAGTTTGATAAATATTGAATATGTTGATACATTTTATTGGTGATGGCGTCGTAACACCAAAATGTTACGGACAAACGGAATTTCCGAAAATTCCATGAGAACATGGATTTATGGAACGTTGCTGGATGGATGGTGGCGAATTATTTTCTTCCCTTTACATTGAGACTGTCGATGACAATTGTTCCTACGTCGATTTGTAATTTCAACAGGAATCCTTGTAGTGTCAACGTTTCAGTTCGCTAAAAAAGTCACAAGAAATGTGTGCTAGCACAACAAACGTGTGCTCCTGGTTGATCACATGCAGCCGAAGAAGTGAATAACATTTGACGTGTAGGATGAAACCTTATCAGACCCAAAATGGTCGATTGAACCTTCTCGAGATATCAGCCGAATAACAATGCCTTAATGAAGAAACGTTTCAAGAAGGCTTCTGGTAGTCATCGCGTACCCATTTCCCAACCATGGGTTATCGAAGAATTCAAGCCTTATGAAACGAGGACTTGATTGAAACGTTTACCTTTCAAATACATTTGTGCTAACTAGGACAATATTTCATTCTGAAGTCAGTGGCAGCTGGTAACAACACATCGCAGTTTTCTCGTAACTGAGTGATCAGCAGGGCATAATGCCGTGCAAGGGGCCCGGGTTTGATACCGGCCTGGTCGGAGATTTTCTCGGCTCGGCGACTGGTTGTTGTGTTGTCTTCATTGTCATACCAGCTTCATCGACACACATGTCGCTGAAGTGCTGTTAAATGAAAAAACTTGTACCAGGTGACCGGTCAACCCGACGGCAGGCCCGAGCCACACACACATTTCATTTCATCTCGTAAACGGCTCCTTATTGTATCATAAACGTTGTCCATTCAATATTTTATTGGAGAAATATTACTGCTATATCGAAGGTATGCATATTTAGTTAAAAGTACGCAGTTTTGTATGATTAATACAAATACGGATGTTGGAAATCTTTGAAGACACCCATTAAATTGGTCGTCAGCTCTTAACAGCCTACTACTGTATCAAAATGATAAGCGTCTACCTAGTGTGGCACATTATTCTGTAGCCATGATAAGTGGATTACAGAACTTGCGACTCTATGGCTGACCTTGGAGGAATTGAGAACGAGTGTCGGCAGTTGTACTGCAGCCACGCGTTTACTGTGCTGGGTATTGCAGCTGTACTGTTTTATAGTTCATTAACGTCTAAACAAGAAATAGACAGAGAAACAGTAGGGTGCACTACTTCTAATCCCCCCCAAAATAATAAAAAAACGACGAAACTGTGGTGTCACCGCCAGACACCACACTTGCTAGGTGGTAGCTTTAAATCGGCCGCGGTCCATTAGTACATGTCGGACCCGTGTGTCGCCACTGTCAGTGATCGCAGACCGAGCGCCACCACACGGCAGGTCCAGAGAGACGTACTAGCACTCGCCCCAGTTGTACGACGACTTTGCTGGCGACTACACTGACGAAGCCTTTCTCTCATTTGCCGAGAGATAGTTAGAATAGCCTTCAGCTAAGTCCATGGCTACGACCTAGCAAGGCGCCATTAACCATTTCTAGAGAGAGTCTCACTTGTATCATCAAGAATGCTGTATACAAATGATGGATTAAAGTTAAGTATTCCAGCAGCTACGTACTTTTCTTATAGCATTCATTACGTATCCTGTTTCAGACATAACGCCAGCCGGCGTGTGTAAACGCGTGCCTTTCGGTTACCCGTCACTGTGGACTGGCTGTCTTGTCAGTCCACAACAGAAATCACAGCCACATCAAGAAAACAGTATACGACGAGTTTACTGTGAAGAACCTAACAATCAAAAAATGCGATGTTTACTAAAGCCACAGTGTTTCCTTTTCCAATTCTGAAATTAATAAAACGTGTTCCCCAGATTCCTGGAGCGGGCCATGTGGCCCTTCTTGCTTCCCCCTCGTCCCCTCTACCCTTGCGAAAGCCTATGGGAACGAGTCGTTTACAGAATATGTATACATGACTGGTTTCAGTGCATGTTGTTCATTTGCTAGTTCGAAAATAGCACACTAGCCCAAAATTGCCAAAAATATCGGTTCGAGTCCTAATAACTTATAACAAGATTATTTTTTCTCCAGACTATCAGTTTTTAAATAAAAATTCGTCTATCGAATAGAATGAAATGTCAAGACGAAATGATTTTATGTTAAGCAAATAAAACTATATGTTTTCAGAGACCTAATATACATTATAGACGTTTGATACTTGAGGTGGTGCGAAGCCATTGTGCCAGGATGGCGTGTTAGCGCATCTGCCAAGCGAACAGGAGATACGGATTCAAATCCCGGCCTTTGTTCAAATTTCCATTCGTCGCTTCAGTATGCATATATACAACATAGATTTTAGGTAACATTTAAAACATATTTTCCCCAACTTTCAGACTTTTATATTGGCAAATGGTCAAAGACTTTTGTTGATGCATACTGAACTTCTTTCGCAATCACTGACAGCTATGAAAAATAGTAATAAAGATAATCTCCCTTGTAGTGTTGTAGGTATGGATATCATAATTATTCTCAAATTGTGAGGGATTATTGAAGGCGAAGTGTTTGCTGCATGTCTTCCACTCCCTTGCAGTTTTCAACCTACGGCTGCCTCCAGTACCATCGAGGTTATCTCCTGATGTCTTAACTTATGCCCTATCATCTTATCATTCTTCCCATATATTCCTTTCCTAGCCGATTCTGCGGAGAACCTCTTCATTACATACCTGATCAGTCACCCTAATTTTCAATAGCCCTCTGTCGCACCGCATCTAAAATGCTTCCATTTTCTTCTGTTGCGGTTTTCCCACAATCTGTGTTTCAATATCTGAGATATTTAGGAGGTCGTGAAATGTATATCAGAGAGACGGACTGGCGGCCATATGAGAGGGAGTATTCATGACAGCTGACATACATATTGTCTCTATTGAGGTCGAATTTGAGTGTTCCATTCAGTCCCTTGTTGACCAGTCTGGTGTGGCAGTTTGAAGATAACAAAACGAAAGCTAAAATTTTCAATTTCACTTTCAAGAAATCCTCCACACAAGAGAATTGTACGAGTACACCGACATTTGACCATCGGACTGACTCCCATATGGACTACATAGTAATAAATTCTGATGGAACACCAGTTCGGCTTTACAAAGAGTACGGCACAGGCCCCTTACCTAGCTTACATTAAGAGGACCACACCGTGGTTCAGGTCGAAAAAATAGATTTTCAGTTTTCATCATATTTCGATAGATTAAGGTTTTAGTTAAGTACTCTGAAAAGGATTTTTCTGAAAAAAATTTTTTCGAGCATTTAAAGAGCATTTTCCTACCGCGTGTGTTTATGTGACACGCCCACTTTGCTGCCACTTCTGCCACCCACTTTTTTGCATATATTTTAGATCTTTATATCCCCTACATTGCACGTTAGGGATTTTTTTTATTCCCAAGTGTGTTGCCTATCCTTGGAATGCAACTGTCGGTATTCTTTTGTTTCTGCTGTTTATAAGCAACACGCTTTCAAACAAGCGGTTATTTTTGTGCAAGTGTTTTGCGAGTAGTTGTTATAGTTACGTTTGAAGTGCTTCTTTACGTGTGTTTTGTTGTGTTGATTGAAGATGACGAAACGTAAAGGCATTTTCAAAAAACGATAATTAATGGGAAACAAGTATAGAAAGCTTTCTGCACAAGAGGTTATGCCGCCTGGCAACGATGATTCTAATTGTAATTCTTCAACAAGTGCATCATCAAAGAAGCTCTCACCATTTCAATAGAGTTACAACTAATTTGCTGTAAGTGACAAGGGGTTCAGTAATATTATTATAAATTTGAGAATATTATCAGATGCAGTTACTAAATTTGTAAAATTTAGACAGTGTGTTGAGTCACAGAGTGTGAAAATTTGTGAGAGTGCCAGTGGGAGAAAAGGCTTAGCAATTGCTTTGGATTTAATTTGCACTAAATGCTCAGCTGTGATTTCATTTATGAGTTCTTCAAAACCAGATGCAAGTGGCCTTTATGAAATCAATTCTAGATTTGTTTATACCTTACGATCGATTGACAAGGGCATGGTTACAGGTGATGAACTTACATCAACCACCAAATAAATTTGAAAAACTAATTGCAATATTATAGAAAGCTGTATGTGAGGCCTGTGAGGAAAGCATGAAACTGGCTGCTAGGGAAGTAGTGGAAGAAAATGATGGATATTCGGATATTTCAGTTGCACTTGATGGAAGTTGGCAGAAAAGAGGACTTACTTCTCTGAATGGAGTAGTGACTGTCACGAGTGTAGACACCGGTGAAGTGTTAGATGTAGAGATAATGTCTAAATATTGCAAATGTTGTAAAGTCAATGAACATAAAGAACACAACTGTGTCACTAATTCTAGAGGAACAAGTGGTGGTATTGAAGTTCATGGAGTACAACAAATATTTCATCGCTCTGTAGAAACAAGAGCTGTACGGTACACCAAATATTTGGGCGATGGTGACAGTAAGGCATACAAAAATGTGGTGAACTCTCTAAGCCATATTGAGATGCCATTATTAGCAAAATAGAATGTGTAGGCCATGCTCAAAAACGTTTGGGAACAAGGCTGAGAAAAACAACTGTTGATATGAGAGGAAACAAATAAGAAGATGGAAAATCGTTGAGCAGGCAGGGTCGGTTAACTGAAACTGAAATAGAAAACTTGAAGGTATATTATGGGCAGGCAATTAGGAGAAATAAAGAAAATCTGGAGGCAACGTAGAGAGATGTTTGGGCCATATTCTTCCATAAGTCGTCTACTGATGATAAGCCATGTCATGGGTTGCGTCCATCAGGAGAAAATTCGTGGTGCAAATACAACAGGGCTCAGTCAACTGGAGAATCTTATTCTCACCAGCATTCTCTTCCTGCTGCTGTTATGACAGCAATTCAACCTATTTTCAGAGACATGACTCATCCTGACCTAAGGAAATGCCTGCATGGGCAGACACAGAACCGAAATGAATGTTTCTAGAGCATAATTTGGAAAAGCCTACATAGAACTGTATTTGTAGACATGCACACAATTAAACTAGGTGTTCATGATGCTGTTATTACATTCACTTGTGGTAATATTGGAAGGTGTTGGGTACCGATAAAGCTGGGAATTAATCCTGATGAAAATATTATCACTGGGCTGCAACATTGCGATAAAGTGAGGATAGCCGACGCAGACAGTCTGCATCTAATATGGCCAAGAAAGCTAGACAAACATCCAGGAAGATAAAAAAGAAGCTGGAAGACCTGCTAGAATCCAAAGAAGGGCCATCATATGCAGCAGGACAGTTTTAATTAACTGTAAGTAACAAATTTCAAAAGATTTTTCTTTAAAGTCAGTTTTCTGCAAACTAAAATTTTCAGTACATATGCCCCATTATATCAGAAACTACCACAGATACATGAATGAAATTTTCAGAGACTCTGTATAACATGAAAAGCCACCTTTGGTACTACATTCATTAATATTCCCCCATTAGGAAGTTCACAAAAAATACTTTCTACAGAAAAAACTTAATATTTTTGTTAATAAATTTAAAAAAGTACTATAAAATGGATGAAGTAGATTTTAGTACAGTAAATTTTACCACCATGTAACATGTAGTAAAAATATTAAGGTCCTACATCAAATAGTTTTTTCAGAAATGGATCAAATACATGCCTAAATTAACATGGGTTAGATAGGCAGGTGGTCCCCTTAATAGTGAATCTCTCACCCAGCTCAAAGTCCCAAGCGACTGGAGAAAAGCGAAGGTAGCTCCAGTATATAAGAAGGGTAAGAGAACGGATCCGCAAAATTACAGACCAATATTCCTAACTTCTGTTTGCTGCAGAATCCTTGAACATTCAGTTCGAATATAATAAAATTTATTGAGAATGAGAAGTTTATGTGCATGAATCAGCATAGTTTTAGAAAGCACTGCTCGTGTGAAACTCAGCTTGCCCTTTCTCACAGGATGTACTGCGAACTATGGATGAAGAGAAACAGGCAGATTGCATATTTCTAGATTTCCGGAAAGCGTTCGACACGGTGCCCCATTGCAGGCTATTAACGGAAGTACGAGCATATGGAATCGGTTCGTAGATAGGTGAGTGGCCAGAAGACTTCTTAAGTAATAGAACGCAGTATGTTGTCATCGAGCCGGCCGGTGTGGCCGTGCGGTTCTAGGCGCTACAGTCTGGAACCGCGTGACCGCTACGATCGCAGGTTCGAATCCTGCCTCGGGTATGGATGTGTGTGATGTCCTTAGGTTAGTTAGGTTTAAGTAGTTCTACGTTCTAGGGGACTGATGACCTCAGACGTTAAGACCCATAGTACTCAGAGCCATTTGAACCATTTCTTTGTTGTCATCGATGCCGAATGTTCATCACAGACGACGGTATCGCCAGGAGTGCCCCAGGGTGTGACTGCTGTTGTTCTCTATTAAGGTAACGAAGCTGACTGACTGTCGGAAGATACAAGACGACTTAGACAAAATTCCTAGTCGTGTGATAAATGGTAGCTAGCTCCTCCAAATAAAGAGGAAGAACAAACCTACAATGTTCGGTTACAGTATTACTAGTGTTTTCCTTGGTACAGTCAAGTCATTTAAATATGTGGGCGTAACGTCGTAAAGCGATATGCAATGGAACGAACATGTGCCGTCTGTGTTATTGAATGCGAATGCTCGACTTCGGTTCATTAGGAGAATTCTAGGAAAGAGTAAGGGAGACCGCATACGGGATGCTAGTGTGACCTATTCTTGAGTATTGTACGAATGTTTGGAATCCGTACCAGGTCGGACTGAAGGAAGACATCGAAGCAATGCAGAGGCTGGCTGGTAGATTTGTTAGCAGAACTCAAATGTGAATCCCCGGAGGAAAGACGACGTTCTTTTCGAGAGACACAAAACTCCTTCCGAAAGGCCTTAAAGGTCCAACCGTATCGACTGACCGCCGTGTCATCCCCAGCTCACAGGCATAACTCGATGCAGTTATGTAGCGGTATATGGTCAGCGCATCATTATCTTTGGCGTTGTCAGTTTTCATGTCCGAAACAGCTATTTCCCCATCAAGTAGCTCCTGAAATGGCATCACAAGCGCTACGTGCAGTCCAGTTGCCAACAGCGCTCGGCATACCGGCATCACCGATCCAAGTGTTAGCCAAGCCGGACAGCGGTTAAATACAGTGATCTGATGGGAACTGGTATTACCAATGCTGCAAAGCCGCGGGCGTTTCGAGAAAGACTAGTGTGAAAATTTAGCGAACCGGCATTTGAAGCTGACTGTCGAATGATTGTACTGCTATTGTGCGTAAGAACAGTGCACATAAGTTTCGAGAAATTAGGGCTCATACGGAATCATAAAGACAGTTATTTTTCTCTGTATCTATTAGCAAGTGGAACAGGAAAGGAACTGACAGGATACTCTCAGCCATCCACCGTACGGCGGCTTGCGGCTTCCGGAGTATCCATGTACCAGGTGATCAAAAAGTCAGTATAAATTTGAAAACTGAATAAATCACGGAATAATGTCGATAGAGAGGTACAAATTGACACACGTGCTTGGAATAACATGGGGTTTTATTAGAACCTAAGAAATACAAAAGTTCAAAAAATGTCCGACAGATGGCGCTTCATCTGATCAGAATAGCAATAATTAGCAAAACAAAGTAAGACAAAGCAAAGATGATGTTCTTTACAGGAAACGCTCAATATGTCCACCACCATTCCTCAACAATAGCTGTAGTCGAGGAATAATATTGTTAACAGCACTGTCAAGCATGTCCGGAGTTATGGTGAGACATTGGCGTCGGATGTTGTCTTTCAGCATCCCTAGAGATGTCGGTCGATCACGATAGATACACTTCAGGTAACCCCAAAGCCAATAATCGCACGGACTGAGGTCTGGGGACCTGGGAGGCCAAGCATGACGAAAGTGGTGGCGAAGCACACGATCATCACCAAACGACGCGCGCAAGAGATCTTTCTAGCAATATGGGGTTGAGCGCCATCCTGCATAAACATCGTACGTTCCAGCAGGTGTTTATCAGCCAGGCTGGGGATGATGCGATTCTATAACATATCGGTGTACCTCTCACGCGTCACGGTAGCAGTTACAAAACCAGAATCACGCATTTCCTCGAAGAAAAAAGGCCCGATAACGGTAGATATGGTAAATCCAGCCCATACTGTGACTTTTTCGTCGTGCAACGGAGTTTCCACGACAGTTCTAGGATTTTCGGTAGCCCAAATTCTGCAGTTTTGGGTGTTGACAGACTCTTGGAACGTGAAATGAGCTTTGTCGGTCCACAACACGTTACTCAACCAATCGTCACCTTCCGCCATCTTTTGAAACGCCCACATCGCAAATGCCCTCCGCTTCACTAAATCGCCAGGTAACAGTTCATGATGCCGATGGATTTTGTACGGATAGCATTGGAGGGTACGCCTAGGTGCCAACCAAACAGTAGTGTATGGAATGCTGGTGCGACGTGCAACTGCACGAGCGCTGACTTCCCCGTGCATAGACGAGCCCGCTACAGTCTCCATTTCTTCCTGAACTGCCTCAGCAGCATTACGCCTTGTGCTCGGTCGGCCACTACGGGGTCTATCGTCTAAACAACCCGAGGCTTCCAACTTGGGAATCATTCTCGCCACAGCTGCATTTGTCAACGGACCTTTACCCGTTTGAATCCCCTTCCTATGGCGATAGGATCATAACGCTGAACTAGCACATTCCCCATTCTGATAATACAGCTTCACTAAAAGCGCCTTTTCAGGTAACGTCAACATGCTACGACTGCTGGCACATCTGATTCTCTCTCTTTTTTTTTTACTTTATTGTTATTTTAACACCTGAACAAAACAGGTAGGCTGGCAGCGGCATGCTACGCCGCTCTTCAGCCAGAGAGTTGACAATCACAGTACAAAAAATGGAGAATGAAATGAACATAGTGACGGGCAAAAAACAGTGGTCACAGTCACACAAAAAAACACGGAGCCGTTCACACTCGACGAGAAAGACACTGAAAACACGTTGACACGGCGCACAGAACACTGACGAATCCGATGGCACAAGTGAACGGAGAAGCGTGACGGCGGACACTAAAAACACGAAACGACGTCACACACACGAGACACAGATGGCGATGATCTCCGGCGCGCGAAAGTCCACGTAGCGTGTGCGAGTCCGGGGACCTGCCAAGAGGGGAAGCAGGGTGAGGGTGGGTGGAGAGGGAGGAGAGGGGAGTACAGAGATGCCAATGGCTGAGGAGAGGGCAGGAGGAGTAGAAGGACAGGGGAGGGGAGGCCCGGGAGAGAAGTGGGGAGGAGGGGGGGAGGGATGGAGGGTGCCCAAAGGAACAGATACAGGAAGAGGGAGGGAGGATCAAATTTGGTAGGAGGGGTAGATGGAGGGGAGGAGGACATCATCAGGGAGGGGGAGCTGGCGGAAGCCACCTCGGGAGAGGGTAAGGAGGGTGGAGAGATGGAGACTGGGTGGGACGTGGGAATACAGGCACGGCAGCAGGCGGGGGTGGGAGAGGAGCGGGGAGACGAGCGGGTGAGGAGGATCGAGTTTGCGGGAGGTGTACAGGATCCGTATCCTTTCAAGGAAGAGGAGAAGGTGGGGGAAGGGGATGAGATCGTAGAGGATACGCGTGGGGGAGGGGAGACGGATGCGATAGGCGAGGCGGAGAGCATGGCGTTCAAGGATTTGGAGGGATTTGTAAAAGGTAGGGGGGGCGGAGATCCAAGCCGGATGGGCATAACAAAGGATAGGGCGGATGAGGGATTTATAGGTGTGGAGGATGGTGGAGGGGTCCAGACCCCACGGATTCTCTCTCTCATTACATGTCCTTTTATACACGATTGTCATGCGCAGACACTGACGTTTTGCTGTCCAGTGCCATCTGTCGGACATTTTGTGAACTTTTTTTTTTTTTTTAGTTCTAATAAAACCCGATGTCATTCTAAGCATGTGTGTCAATTTTTACCTCTGTAATTACACTATTCCGTGGTTTATTAAGTTTTCAAATCTATACAGACTTTTTGATCACCCGGTAGATATAGATATAGCGCTGTGCTCCAGACGTACATTCTCAGAAATTTCTTCCTCAAATTAGGGTCTGTGTCTGACGCTAGTAAATTTCTCTTGGCCAGGAGTACCATTCTTGCCAATGCTACTTTTCTTAATGTCGTCCTTGGTTATTTTGCTGTCTAGATAGCAGAAAACCTTAACTTGATCTACTTCGTGCACGCGCCTCGCTGTTCTCATTTCTGCTACTTCTAATTACTTTCGTCTTTCTTGCGTTTACTCTCTGTCCATATTTTGTACTCATGAGACTGTTCATTCCATTAAAAAAATTCAGTAACTTTTTTCACTCTAACTCAGTATAGCAATGTCATCAGCGAACCTTGTCACTGATATCTTTTCACCTTGAATTCTAATCCCTCTCTTTAACCTTTCTTTAATTTCCGCCACTGCCTCTTTCGATGTATATACTGAACAGTAGGGCCGAAAGTCTGCTCGCCTGTCTTACTCCCTTTTCAATCCAAGCAAGCACTTCGTTCTTCGTCTTCCACACTTATTCCTCCGTCTTCGTTCTTGCACACACAGTCTATCATCCATCTTTCCCTACAGCTTACCCTATATTTTCTTCAGAATTTCGAATATCTTGTACCATTTTGCGTTGTTAAACGCTTTTTCCGGGTCGGCAGATCTTCTGAACGTGTTTTGCTTTTTCTTCATTATTGCTTCCGTTACCAACCGCAATGTGAAAACTGACTCTGTGGTGACTTTACCTTTCCTAAGGCCAACCTGATTTTCACCTAACGGATTCCCAAATTCTTTTCCATTATTATGTATATTATTTTTGTCAGCAGCTAGTATGCATGGATTGTTAAACTGATTGTGCGATAGTTCTCGGTCTTATCGTCCCTTCTTGTCTTCGAAATTGTTTGCTTTTCATAAAGCCTGATGGTACGTCACCAATCTCATATATTCTTCACACCAACCTGAACACTCGCTTTATTGCCCCTTCCCCCAATTATTTTAGAAATTGTAACGGTATGTTATCTTATCCCTTCCGCCTCGTTTGATATAAAGTCTTTCAAAGTTCTAAAAACTTATGATTCCAATACTGAAACCCCAATCCCTTCCCTGTCATCAGACAACCCCCTCCCCTTCATAGAGGCCTATCCGCTCTGTACTCTGCATCTAATAGTGCAATTCCCAGTGCACTCTTAATGTTATCGCCCTTGCTTTTAACTTTAACGAAGGTTGTTTTGATTTTTCTGTATGCTGAGTCAGTCTCTCCGACAATCATCTCTTTCCCGGTTTCATCACATTTTTTCATGTGGCCATTTCGCCCTAACATCCCTGCTTTTCCTACTTCATTCCTAAGTGACTTGTGTATCTGTATTCTTGAACTGCCCCGAATATTTTTGTACTTCCTTATTTTGCCTATCAATTGAAGTATTTTTTTCTGTTCCATGGTTTTCTCCCAGTTTCCTTCCTCGTACCTATGTTTTTCTTTCCAGCTTCTGTGACTGTTCAGATTAGAGATGTTCATCCCACTTCAACTGAACTGCCTGCTAAACTGTTCATTACTGCAGTATCTATGGTCTTAGAGAACTTCCAGTCTTCATTCCTTAATATTCCATATCCCACTTCTTTTCTTACTGAGTGTTCCTGACTAGTTTCTTAATCTTCGTCCGCAGCTCGTGGTCGTGCGGTAGCGTACTCGCTTCCCACGCCCGGGTTCCCGGGTTCGATTCTCGGCGGGGTCAGGGATTTTCTCTGCCTCGTGATGACTGGGTGTTGTGTGATGTCCTTAGGTTAGTTCGGTTTAAGTAGTTCTAAGTTCTAGGGGACTGATGACGATAGATGTTAAGTCCCATAGTGCTCAGAGCCATTTGAACCGTTTCTCTTAATCTTCAGCCTGCTCTTTATCATTATCAAATTGTGATCTGAGCATATATATCTGCTCCTTGGAACGCGTTAGAATCTAGATTTCGGAATCTCTGTGTGACTATAATATAATGAAACTTAAATCTTCCCGTATCTCCCGGAGTCTTCCAAGTACATCTCCTCATCTTGCGGTTCGTTCTTACTATTTATTGCAGAACTCAATCAGTCTTTCTCCTAGAATGAAAGTTTCACTCTACAGCGGAGTGTGCGCTGATATGAAACTTCCTGGCAGATTACAACTGTGTGCTGGACCGAGACTCGAACTCGGGTCCTTTGCCTTTCGCGGGCAAGTGCTCTACCGACTGAGCTAGCCAAGCACGACTCACGCCCCGTCCTCACAGCTTTACTTCCGCCAGTACCTCGTCTCCTTCCTTCCAAACTTCACAGAAGCTCTCCTGCGAACCTTGCAGAAGTAGCACTCCTGGAAGAAAGGCTATGCGCAGACATGGCTTAGCCACAACCTGGGGTTTTTTTCTAGAATGAAATTTTCGCTCTACAGCGGAGTGTGCGCTGATATGAAACTTGCTGTCAGATCATGCTTGGGTGGCTCAGTTGGTAGAGCACTTGCCCTCGAAAGGTAAGGGTCCCGAGTTCGAGTCTCGGTCCGGCACACATATTTAATCTCTCAGGAAGTTTCAGTCTTTCTCTTCTCTCGTTCCTACTACCAAACCCACATTCTATTTCAATCCCTCACGACTATGGGATTTTCCTCTCCCTTTACATACTGAATTGGCCTTTCAATATCCTCATGTCTGTTCTATATCTGTTCATCTTCTGTTTGCGATGTCGTCATGTATAACTGAACTGTTGTGTCCGGTGTTGGTTTGCTGTTGATTCTGACAAGAACAACACCGTCAATGAACTGTTCACACCAACTCATTCTCTGCCCCACCTTCCTATTCATAACGAATCCTACTCCCGTTATACCATTCTCTGCTGCTGTCAGTATTATTCTGTACTCATCTGACTAGAAATCTTTGTCTACCTTCCATTTCATTGCATATTATTAAATGGAAATATATGAAATATGTTAGGACGTTCATCGCGTTGTTTAGAAGACTAGCGATTATACGAAAAGCGAAAGTATTGTTCGAGCAGCTCAGTAATATGTTACTTTCACATCGCGTTTTCATCAATATGTACACCTAAAATTTTTTTAGTGCAAAACAATTTTTGTGTACTTGTGTTTGTTTCCATTGTTAACTATGATACACTGTGTTTGTGTGTGTGTGTGTGTGTGTGTGTGTGTGTGTGGGTGGGTGGGTGGGGGGGGGGGGGGCGCTGAGTGTGTGTGTGTGTGTGTGTGTGTGTATGCGTGTGCGTACCTTTGCAGTAACAGTCTGATTTGCATTTTAATAACCATTCGACTTCAGCTTTTGAGGGCACAACTGTCCTTTTTGACTCACTTTCGGCTGATCTGACGTGTGGGTCCAGTGAGCTCAGGCAGCCCGGAGCTATTCGTGTCCACGGAAACGATGTGGAGCAGGTTTAGAAACGGGGGGCCTATTATTAGGCAGCGCAGATAAGGATAAATAGCAGGGGCCGGGCCAAAGTGAGGCGTGTAACGCAACAGCAGGGCCCAAGTGTGCCGCGCTGGCGCAACACCCGACAGCTACCTGCTGTCTGCTGCCTGCCGTCACACCTGACGCTGAGCTCTCTGTTCACAGGGACCTCGAGGACAACCGCATCACCGACATCCATCCGGAGGCCTTCCTGCCGTTCACGCAGCTCGAGGACCTGTGAGTACTGTTCATTGTCAGCCACTTCCTCCTTCTCATGAGAAATGGTTTATGATCCCTTAAGTTCTCTGCTCAACAACTGATAGTACGCTACAAACGGATGCACAAAGTATTTTTATGATTACAGTCGTTCTCGGTATTGGCCACACGTTGGCTATCTTCAGTGTCTACGACAGTCTTCTTGATGGTCTTCAAATACTTAAAAATTTTAACAGTACCGCTTCGAAGTGACATAAAGAACAGTCGAAATATATGTTGTTCACATGACATATCCGGACTTGCAAGTTGTCGAAATAGTGTCCGATGGTGAGCGTTCATCGGAGGTGAGGGTATAATCTGGAGTGCCCCAGGGGAGTGTGGTAGGTCCGGTGTTGTTTTCTATCTACATAAATGATCTTTTGGATAGGGTGGATAGCAATGTGCGGCTGTTTGCTGATGATGCTGTGGTGTACGGGAAGGTGTCGTCGTTGAGTGACTGTAGGAGGATACAAGATGACTTGGACAGGATTTGTGATAGGTGTAAAGAATGGTGGCTAACTCTAAATATAGATAAATGTAAATTAATGCAGATGAATAGGAAAAAGAATCCTCTAATGTTTGAATTCTCCATTAGTAGTGTAGCGCTCGACACAGTCACGTAGATTAAATATTTGGGCGTAACATTGCAGAGCGATATGAAGTGGGACAAGCATGTAATGACAGTTGTGGGGAAGGCGGATAGTCGTCTTCGGTTCATTTGTAGAATTTTGGGAAGATGTGGTTCATCTGTAAAGGAGACCGCTTATAAAACACTAATACGACCTAGTCTTGAGTACTGCTCGAGCATTTGGGATCCCTATCAGGTCAGATTGAGGGAGGACATAGAAGCAATTCAGAGGCGGGCTGCTAGATTTGTTAGTGGTAGGAAACTTCCTGGCAGATTAAAACTGTGTGCCCGACCGAGACTCGAACTCGGGACCTTTGCCTTTCGCGGGCAAGTGCTCTACCATTTGAGCTACCGAAGCAAGGTAGCTCAGATGGTAGAGCACTTGCCCGCGAAAGGCAAAGGTCCCGAGTTCGAGTCTCGCTCGGGCACACAGTTTTAATCTGCCAGGAAGTTTCATATCAGCGCACACTCCGCTGCAGAGTGAAAATCTTATTCTTGTTACTGGTAGGTTTGATCATCACTCGAATGTTACGGAAATGCTTCAGAAGCTCGGGTGGGAGTCTCTGGGGGAAAGGAGGCGTTCTTTTCGTGAATCGCTACTGAGGAAATTTAGAGAACCAGCATTTGAGGCTGACTGCAGTACAATTTTACTGCCGCCAACTTATATTTCGCGGGAAGACCACAAAGATAAGATAAGAGAGATTAGGGCTCGTGCAGAGGCATATAGGCAGCCCTCGTTCTGTTTGGGAGTGGAACAGGGAGAGAAGATGCTAGCTGTGGTACGAGGTAGCCCCCGCCACGCACCGTGTGGTGAATTGTGGAGTATATATGTAGATGTAGATGTAGATATAGATTTAGATTTAGACAGAAAGACTTACACGTGGCGGCCTAACAACCTCGACGAATTCTCCTGGCCAGTGAAGCCGTATGATCATTTCATTGGCGAGCCGGCCCGGCTTCGCACGGATAGCGTTGACTACACTCCTGGAAATTGAAATAAGAACACCGTGAATTCATTGTCCCAGGAAGGGGAAACTTTATTGACACATTCCTGGGGTCAGATACATCACATGATCACACTGACAGAACCACAGGCACATAGATACAGGCAACAGAGCATGCACAATGTCGGCACTAGTACAGTGTATATCCACCTTTCGCAGCAATGCAGGCTGCTATTCTCCCATGGAGACGATCGTAGAGATGCTGGATGTAGTCCTGTGGAACGGCTTGCCATGCCATTTCCACCTGGCGCCTCAGTTGGACCAGCGTTCGTGCTGGACGTGCAGACCGCGTCAGACGGCGCTTCATCCAGTCCCAAACATACTCAATGGGGGACAGATCCGGAGATCTTGCTGGCCAGGGTAGTTGACTTACACCTTCTAGAGCACGTTGGGTGGCACGGGATACATGCGGACGTGCATTGTCCTGTTGGAACAGCAAGTTCCCTTGCCGGTCTAGGAATGGTAGAACGATGGGTTCGATGACGGTTTGGATGTACCGTGCACTATTCAGTGTCCCCTCGACGATCACCAGTGGTGTACGGCCAGAGTAGGAGATCGCTCCCCACACCATGATGCCGGGTGTTGGCCCTGTGTGCCTCGGTCGTATGCAGTCCTGATTGTGGCGCTCACCAGCACGGCGCCAAACACGCATACGACCATCATTGGCACCAAGGCAGAAGCGACTCTCATCGCTGAAGACGACACGTCTCCATTCGTCCCTCCATTCACGCCTGTCGCGACACCACTGGAGGCGGGCTGCACGATGTTGGGGCGTGAGCTGAAGACGGCCTAACGGTGTGCGGGACCGTAGCCCAGCTTCATGGAGACGGTTGCGAATGGTCCTCGCCGATACCCCAGGAGCAACAGTGTCCCTAATTTGCTGGGAAGTGGCGGTGCGGTCCCCTACGGCACTGCGTAGGATTCTACGGTCTTGGCGTGTATCCGTGCGTCGCTGCGGTCCGGTCCCAGGTCGACGGGCACGTGCACCTTCCGCCGACCACTGGCGACAACATCGATGTACTGTGGAGACCTCACGCCCCACGTGTTGAGCAATTCGGCGGTACGTCCACCCGGCCTCCCGCATGCCCACTATACGCCCTCGCTCAAAGTCCGTCAACTGCACATACGGTTCACGTCCACGCTGTCGCGGCATGCTACCAGTGTTAAAGACTGCGATGGAGCTCCGTATGCCACGGCAAACTGGCTGACACTGACGGCGGCGGTGCACAAATGCTGCGCAGCTGGCGCCATTCGACGGCCAACACTGCGGTTCCTGGTGTGTCCGCTGTGCCGTGCGTGTGATCATTGCTTGTACAGCCCTCTCGCAGTGTCCGGAGCAAGTATGGTGGGTCTAACACACCGGTGTCAATGTGTTCTTTTTTCCATTTCCAGGAGTGTATATACGCCCAGACGATTTCTATGACGTAGCGTATTTTGTTTGGCGGCCACGTATAAAGTTAAAACGTTAAGAAAGACAATATCATCATTTTCATATAACTTACGCGACGCAAGCAGCACACACCATGACAGTTGTCTCAAGGTATGAATGTTACTATTCCATATAGAATTGGTGTTTGGAGTGACATGCCATGGCAATGATCTGGGCACATTGCGATGTAAGTAATATATATATATATATATATATATATATATATATATATATATATATATATATGTGTGTGTGTGTGTGTGTGTGTGTGTGTGTGTGTGTGTGTGTGTGTAACTGCTTCAATATGAATCTAAGGTTGACTGAGACGGAGTAATAAAAGAAAATAAAAGAAAACTTGGCTTGATGTTCGGACATGCTTAGCCCGTGTTACTGCACTCTTCTTGTGGAGCTCAGTGCGCGCTGTGACGCTACGTTGAGACTCAGTGCCGCAGTTTTGTTGTGGACTCCTTGTGGCAGACGAAAAAAATCGTGTCTACTTTTATGTTTGAAGGTAGAAAGCTGAAACTTGAGTCATACACTGCACTACTGAAAGAACGTACTTTATATATACAATCTAAATTCGCTGAAGTACTTTATCGGTAAACATTTTACTTCAAGCATAAAAAAAAACATCATACAGTTTGGATTCACACATGTTTTTGCTATGCAGTTGTTCTCAAATGATAGCAGGAAAACTATTGGTTACAAGTACACTAATGGCCATTAAAACAGTTACACCAAGAAGAAATGCAGATGATAAGCGGCTATTCATTGGACAAATATATTATACTAGAACTGACATGTGATTACATTTTCACGCAATTTGGGTGCATAGATCCTGAGAAAGCAGTACCCAGAACAACCACCTCTGGCCGTAATAACGGCCTTGATACGCCTGGGCATTGAGTCAAACAGAGCTTGGATGGTGTGTACCGGTACAGCTGCCCATGCAGCTTCAACACGATACCACAGTTCATCAAGAGTAGTGACCGGCCAGTTGCTCGGGCACCATTGACCAGACGTTTTCAATTGGTGAGAGATCTGGAAAATGTGCTAGCCAGGCCAGCAGTCGAACATTTTCTGTATCCAGAAAAGCCCGTACAGGACCTGCAACATGCGGTCGTGCATTATCCTGCTGAAATGTAGGGTTTCGCAGGGATCGAATGAAGGGTAGAGCCACGGGTCGTAATACATCTGAAATGTAACGTCCACTGTTCAAAGTGCCGTCAACGCGAGCAAGAGGTGACAGAGACGTGTAACCAATGGCACCCCATAACATCACGCCGGGTGATACGCCAGTATGGCGATGACGAATACACGCTTCCAATGTGCGTTCACAGCGATGTCGCCAAACACGGATGCGACCATCATGATGTTATAAACAGAACGTGGATTCATCCGAAAAAATGACGTTTTGCCATTTGTGCACCCAGGTTCGTCGTTGAGTACACCATCGCATGCGCTCCTGTCTGTGATGCAGCTTCAAGGGTGACCGCAGCCATGGTCTCCGAGCTGATGGCCCATGCTGCTGCAAACGTCTTCGAAATGTCCGTGCAGATGGTTGTTGTCTTGCAAAGGTCCCCATCTGTTGACTCAGGGATCGAGACGTGGTTGCACGATCCGTTACAGCCATGCGGATAAGATGCCTGTCATCCTATTGCTAGTGATACGAGGCCGTTGTGATCCAGCACGTCGTTCCTTTTTCAAAGTCGGAAACGTGATGATACGCATTTTTCCTCCTTACACGAGGCATCACGACAACGTATCACCAGGCAACGCGGGTCAACTGCTGTTTGTGTATGAGAAATCGGTTGAAAATTTTCCTGATGTCAACACGTTGTAAGTGTCGCCACCGGCGCCAACCTTGTGTGAATGCTCTGAAAAGCTAATCATTTGCATCTCACAGCATCTTCTTCCTGTCGGTTAAATTTCGCGTCTGTAGCACTTCATCTTTGTGGTGTATCAATTTTAATTTCCAGTAGTGTATTTCATTATACAAGTATTGTTAGTCTCATATCATATCCTGACGATTGGTAATATTTTGCGTGAACTTCAAAGTTGAGTGACTCACTGTCCGTTGTTCGAAGAATCTGTAGTGAATTAAGAGTGCGAATTGCGACTGATAATGTGAAGCAGCAGAAATTTGCACTCTGACAGTGTCATCTATTTCGAAATCCTTCCCTCAACCATGTATACAAGTATTTCGAAATATCGTGTATTCGTTCGTCGGAAACTTCTGAATTCCATTCACGAAATCGTGCCCATGCCATTCCGTTCTTTAAAAGGCCGAAATCTCTTTCTCGCCAGCAGAGATTCGTTTTCCAGATGTCTTTATAATTGCCGGCCGGAGTGGCCGAGCGGTTCTAGGCGATACAGTCTGGAACCGCGCGACCGCTACTGTCGCAGGTTCGAATCCTTCCTCGGGCATGGGTGTATGTGATGTCCTTAGGTTAGTTAGGTTTAAGTAGTTCTAAGTTCTAGGGGACTGATGGCCTCAGAAGTTAAGTCCCATAGTGCTCAGAGCCGTTTGAACCATTTTGTCTGTATAATATGAAAATGTCCAAACAAATAATATCTTTTGGCTCACCACGCGTCTCTGTCACAAGTAAACCAGAAAGCTGAGTCATCTACTGCGCTGCTGCAAAACTTCCTTTGTTTAAACGAAATAAAGGTGCATCCCATGCTTCGTTTTACTTTACGCATAAATAATTGAAAAACACAGGTTTCAGACTGGCGTATTTCTTTGCTGTGCCGTTGTTCTGAATCGACTGCAAGCAATCGGATGTCACTTAGGTGATTTTTATGTCCCTAAACAATTATCTAACTGGATAAAAGGGGGCCTACAGTGCAACGTGGAATACGACCGACGTTTCATTGCTGGCGACTCCACTCTTCATTGAGAGGTGAATGCAAGGTTAAAAGGCAGAGTGAAGAAAAGTTACCTAAGAAGAACTCGATCCTACAAACTTTCGGTGTTAAGCCAAACGTTCTACTACTAATACAACTCACCAGACAAGAGTTTGGTCACTCTTTCTGCTATCTAAAAGCGCTGCAGCTCTGCCGAGTCAACGCAGCTGTTCATTAGGTGGCAGTGGCATCGGTTTCACAACTTAATTGTAGTCCATCATAGTGTAGACAGTTTTTACGAAATATTTATAAATTACATATAAAACACCCCTCCTGAATCAGCGTACCTATTAGTGAAAACCGGATCAGAACCCCTACAGCTATTTCTGAGATTAGCCTGCACACAGAGACGGAGGCAAGGAAGCAACTTGATTTTGTATTTATAGTGGAGATGAGGGGAGAGGTATATGTATGATACGTGCAGTCGGAGAACAAACCGATCATCACGACGGATGTTGCCTTACGAAAGCGCATTGAAAAGCAAAGAATAACACAGGGTGCTAAGGAATTCTAGAGGTAATAGAGGAGTCCTGGTATTAAAAAGGAATACATGTCCGTATGTATGTAAAATAAGTTTCAAGATCGGATCGCAGTCAAATCTCCAAAGCTCTCGTTTCTCTGTATACAAGAAGGGTAAAAGAATGGATCCTCAAAATTAGAGAACACTATCCATAATTTCGGTTTGCTACAGAATACTTGAGCATAATTTCCGTTAGAATATAATAAACTTTCTGAGACTGAGAAGCTTGTGTGTACGAATCATGATGGTTTTAGAAAGCATTGCTCGTGCGAAACGCAGCTTGCCTTTTTCTCACATGATACACTGCGAACTAAGAATGAAGAGCACTGGCAGATTACATATTTGTAGATATCCGGAAAGCATTTGACACGATGGCTCATTGCAGGCTATTAACAAAGGTGCGAGAGTATTGAATAAGTTCACAAATATGTGTCTGGTTCAAATTGCTCTGAGCACTATGGGACTTAACTTCTGAGGTCATCAGTCCCCTAGAACTTAGAACTACTTAAACCTAACTAACCTAAGGACATCACACACATCCAAGCCCGTAGCGGTCGTGCGGTTCCAAACTGTAGCGCCTAGAACCGCTCGGCCACCCCGGCCGGCAAATATGTGTCTGACTCGAAGACTTCTTAAGTAATAGAACCCAGTATATTGTTCTCTAGGCGAGCGATCATCGGGCATCGTCAGGAGTACCCCAGGAAAGTGTGATAGGACTGCTGCTGTTCCCTACATACGAGGGTTGGAACTTTAATAGTGGCAGCTATTTATTTACAGCTCGTACAAAATAGATACATGTTTCAAAGTTTTACTGACCTTCAAACTAGTCACCAGCATTATTTATAACCCGTTGCCAGCGGTGTGGAAGTCGTAGGATACTCTTAGCAGTACCAGTTGTGTTGACAGTTAGGGCGGCGCGGTGTATTTCCCGACGAATTTGTTGCAGTTCTGTAGCGAGTGCTGTGAAGTATTTCCTTCAGTTTAGAAATCGAGTTGAACTCGCGAGGGCTCAAGTCAGGAGAGTGCAGTAGGTGGTATAGCACTTAGCAGCCCCATCAGTCAAACAAATCAGTTCAAAATGGTTCAGATGGCTCTGAGCACTATGGGACTTAACATCTGAGGTCATCAGCCCCCTAGAACATAGAACTACTTAAACATAACTAACCTAAGGACATCACACACATCCAAGCCCGAGGCAGGATTCAAACCTGCGACCGTAGCGGTCGCGCGGCTCCAGACTGAAGCACCTAGAACCGCTCGGCCACACCACCCGGCTAACAAATCAGTAATAGCTTGCACTGTACGTGCTTGAGCATTGTCCTGCAAAATTATGGTCAGGTCCTGGAGAAAGTGACATCACTTCTGTCTCTGTGCTGTTCATTTTTGGAACACAACCTGCGACCAACTTAAATGAGTTACAGTCTTTTGAAACTTTAGAAACCGTTCCTGAAAATTTAAATTTTCTGTTGCACTTTTCCCTAAATCTCAGAAACAACTTGAGTAGAGAATTCTAATTTTCAGGGAGTAATAACAGACATATCCTGAGTCTACTGAACTAAAAGAACAACATAATGTTATGTATAATTTAAATTATTTAGGATGACGGCAAAAAGTACACAAAATTTTAACCGTGTAGTTAAAAGTTATGTTTCCGAAGTAATGGCTGAAATGGCATTATTTTAGTTCAGTAGACTCAGAAGATACAGTTTAATTCACTGTAAGAGTTTCATGTCAATGACTACAGTGGTTCTAGAAATACAGGTAAGCCAAGTAACTAAATTTCAAAAATGTTCAAATGTGTGTGAAATCTTATGGGACTTAACTGCTAACGTCATCAGTCCCTAAGCTTACACACTACTTAACCTAAATTATCCTAAGGACAAACACACACACCCATGCCCGAGGGAGGACTCGAACCTCCGCCGAGACCAGCCGCACAGTCCATGATTGCAGCGCCTGAGACCTCTCGGCTAATCGCGCGCGGCCAACTAAATTTCACATTGTTTGGAAGGGCGTACCATCTCCCCTTAAACAACAATCTTACTTCCTGGCCTTCTTGTTTTGCTTGGCATAGACCGGCTATAACGATTAGGTGTGAACCGGATGTATTTTGATTTTTACTTTACCTCACTTACAAATACGTAGGGGCTACACATGTCGTCTCACGCAAGGCAGTGACGTAACAGGAGTGGCCCATTGTCGGCATAAAGTACTTTTTTCTGGTTTCCCGCAGACTCATTTCTGATGCGGTGCGGATAACAGGTGCACCACAGGGGGGCAAGCGAAATTGCGCGATAACTGAAAACGTACTCCAGACTGAATTACCGGGACAGTACGATTCTTGTGGGCAAAACGTCTAAATTGCACTCATATTGACCGTGGAATTCTGGCGATATGTGGATCAAACGCAGTGTCGCGTCCAGACTTTGGTGATGCTGACCGTCCGGATTTTTCACCATGCGGTTTCCATCTTTTCGGCAAGCTAAAGAAATTTTTAGGGAAAGAGGACGTTCTCACAGCGGTTGTTAAATAGGAGAGGAGCGAATTTCTTTCGTCGAGGAACAGAGCGATGGGTAGAATGTTGCGACCGTTGTTGACAGTGACTTGGGGACTGTTGAAAAATAGTATAATATATTTGTGTCACTTTGAAGAGTAATGTAACATTCATTAAAAGTTGTATTGTATTGTATGTTAACTAGGAGCATAGAAATGACGGATAGGTTCGATTCCCACTGCAGCCGCAGTGGTCCACAACCTCACGACGACTTCCGCAGTCCATTTCACCCCTTCGCCGCCCCACACCGAACTACTCTTTCAGGGTTATTGTGTGGTTCGGCAACCCCGGTGGACCCCCCCCCCCCCCCCCCCCCCAAGGGAACGTCTCACACCAGTCGAGTGTAACCGTTATGTTTGCGTGGTAGGGTAATGATGGTGTACGCCTAAGTGGAGAACCTGTTTGCGCAGCAATCGTCGACATAGTGTAGCTGAAGCGGAATAAGGGGAACCAGCCCGCATTCGCCGAGGTAGGTGGAAAACCGCCTGAAAACCATCCACAGACTGGCTGACTCATCGGATCTTCAGTAAAAGTTACTTGGCTTACCAAAATAAGGTGTAATATACTTTTTAAAATCCCATCGTAGAAAGAAAGATTTTAACACAAAGATTTTCTGCGTTGCATATTATGAATACTGACAAAGTATGACTATGAAGACTATAATCATGTTCTTTGATTGTATCTAAAGGTGAAAGGATTTTTATTATGTGTCGATCACTTTGCTGGATAGACAGAATGTCGTTATTTTAGATTATATGTGGTATGTAATAGAAAAATTTCATATCATAAGAGCTGCACCGTAATTGGGCCGCGCGGGGGTAGCCAGCCGCGCGGTCAGAAGCGTCTGGTAACGGTCCGTACGGCTCCCACCCCCCCCCCCCCTCCTACCCGTCGGGTCGGAGGTTCGAGTCCTCCCTCGTGTCATGGGTGTGTGTGTTGTCCTTAGCTTAAGTTAGTTTAAGTTAGATTAAGTGGTGAGTAGGCTTAGGGACTGATGACCTCGGCAGTTTGGTCCCATAAGACCTTACCACAAATTTTTTATGAAATTGGGATGAAATAGTTTCCAGAGTCCATGATTAGCTGTAATACGTCTGACCAATAACTCCGCTATTTTTCAGTGTTTTATGCAAAGAGCTGTGCATATTCATCATACTGTTATGTGTCTGAGCCTCGTGTAAACTAGCTTCCTAGTTTCCATGTAAGACATTCGTTCCATATCGATAAGGCTACGTCGTGTTCGTCATCAGTAGCTCAGTATGGTTTCATCATATAATGTAAGCTTTCACGGCTTGTACTGACATCACTTAAAACTTCTAGGCTATTAGGCCGTGGTCGATGTATAAAAATTTCTCCTAACTTTTCCTCTCCAACTGCGGGGGACATCTTCAGAGTCACAATGACGAACTGCAACCAGAACTCGAGGGAGTGCCGAATATATGGGCAGTGTAGAAGGCACCACAGAGGAAGATGGCCCGCCGAAGTGGCCGTGCGGTTAAAGGCGCTGCAGTCTGGAACCGCAACGCCGCTACGGTCGCAGGTTCGAATCCTGCCTCGGGCATGGATGTTTGTGATGTCCTTAGGTTAGTTAGGTTTAACTGGTTCTAAGTTCTAGGTGACTAATGACCTCAGCAGTTGAGTCCCATAGTGCTCAGAGCCATTTGAACCATTTTTGAACAGAGGAAGATGTTAAATCAGATAAAATTTAGATGTCAACATTGCAACGTAAGAATGACGATCGATTACTTTCAGTCGTGAATGTTGGCATTAGTAGCGATTATCTAGTGGCCGATGTCACGTAATAGTGTGTAGTGCCTTCTACGCTGCCTATATGGTATATTCGGCGCTCCCTCTATTTCTGGTTGCGTTCGCCATTTTACCTCTGAAGATGCCTCCCGCAGTTGGAAACGTTAGGGTAAAGTTTCGTACATCGACCACGGTCTAATAGGTTCAACTGGCTCTAAGCATTATGGGACTTAACATCTGAGGTCATCAGTCCCCTATACTTAGAACTACTTAAGCCTAACTAACGTAAGGACAACACACACATCCACGCCGTAGGGAGGATTCGAACCTGCGACCGTAGCAGCAGCGCGATTCCGGACTGTAGCGCCTGGAACCGCTCGGCCACAGCGGCCGGCCGGCCTAATAGCCCGGAAGTTTTAAGTCATGTAGGTATAGCCTGGCTTCTTCACTCTTTCGTATATCTGCTTCATGTAATGTCGTGAGTTTTGTTGTGCGCACTAGGATTATTGTCGTGAATAACTGAGGCTTTCCTGCCGTGGCTAGCAACTCTCCTTGATATACAGGACTACTGAAAAACAAGGAAAAAATTTCAAACTTTTTTTCCTTCTGAACTACAAAAGAAAGAAACGCAATTCCAACGTTCCTGGAAAGAGAAAAGTTCAAATTTTTATGAATTCAATTCGAGCACCATGTGTTACACAACAAATATCAAAACGGTGGCTCATTTGCTGCCACACACGAAGAAACCGGTCTCTCGTTATCGAATTCACAGCTTCAGAAATGCGAAGTCGCAGAGAAACTCCCTAAGCACATCCGAAGTTACCTGAATGAGACCATTTCAAAACGTTGGATTGGAAGAGGAGTAGGAGACGAACTTCATAGCCGGTGGCCTCCCAGTTCTCCAGACCTCAAGCATTGTGACTTTTATCTGTGGGGTTACGTAAAAGACCGCGTTTTTATCCCTCCTATGCGTCACACCCTTGAAAGTCTGAGACATTGCAATGTTGAACATATGAATTCGATGACGAGACACCAGCTGCTTCGTGTGTGGCAGGAAATGAGTCACCGGTTTGATATTTGTTGTGGAAGTCTTGGTGCTCGTATTGAATGGATAAAAATTTGAACTTTCCTCTTTCCAGGAACATTAGAGCTGTGTTTCTATTTTCTGTAGTTTGGAAGAAATAAATGATGAAATATGATCCTTCTTTTTGAATAGCTCTTTATAAAGGATACGGCAGCTATGAGAGCCTACGCAAAATATATCGACCAGGAGTAAATTAACAGAGGCTTTGCTAGTATATAGCATTCAGTGTTGTGAATACTCTTACCAGTATTTCTGAAAATTTGCAAAAGACAAATTACGACAACGACTTTCTACTGCAACGAGAAGTTCACTGTCGCCAGTGTCAATCTATTTTGTTTCAGCTATGAATTTCAAAGATTTAAGCGTCGATTATCTGGTGAATTTATGTGAATTAATACGACTTGTGTAAGGGGCAGTCAAATGAAAACGAGATCGGAAAATGTAAGTAAGTTTATTATTTCAAAATTAATCGCCGTAACTATTAGTACAATTATCGCACTGTGAGACAAGGCGGTCAATGCCTTCATGGAAAAATCTTTGGAGCTGCTTGCTGAACCATGATTGCACCCAGTCTTCCTCATCCGAAGCATCCAGAAGCATTCTGCAGAGTACTCGAAACAACGGGCAAATTCGTTTTATGGAACACGACACCACAATTAACGCACAGCAGTACGATGACACATTACAAAAACTGAAACGCAACATCACGTCCAAACGCCAAGGAATGTTGACAGACGCCACTTTTCTGTTGCGCACATGTTGTCAGAGTTGTTTCGACTACGTTGCAGACATTTTGCTGGAAGTTCTTACGCATCTAACATACAGTCCGATCTCTTCCAGTGCGATTTCCATACTTTTGAGGCCCCAAAGAAAAAGATTCGTGCCCATCGATTTGGTTCGGACGAAGAAGTGTACGCGTGGGTACAATCATGGTTCCGTAGGCAATCGCAAAAAATTTTCTGCGGAGGCTTTGATCGTCTTGTCTCAGAGTGGGATAGATGTATTGACATTTAAGACGATTACTTTTGAAATGATGAATACTTCACTTACATTTTTCAATCTGTCTCGTGTTCATTTGACTGCCACTTATATGTCTTGTGTAGACGACTTTGGGGTAACATGCGATAATTTCGTCTGTGGTCATAGATTAATTTTTTGCTCTATTACATCATATACAGCATCACATGCACTCTGTACACACTGATACCGATAAATCGCAAACACTTCAGTGTCGTGATGTTATTGTTGTTTTTGTTGGTGATGGTTGCGATAGTTATGGCAATGCCTCTATAAAGCCGGCACTTTTGGCCGAGCGGTTCAAGGCGCTTCAGTCCCGAACCGCGCTGCTGCTACGGTCGTAGGTTCGAATCCTGCCTCGGGCATGGATGTGCGTGGGGTCCTTAGTTTAGTTAGGTTTAAGTAGTTCTAAATCTATGTGACTGATGACCTCAGGTGTTAAGTCCCATAGTGCCTAGAGCCATTTGAACCATTTTCTCTTTATAGACGGCCGCGGTGGTCTAGCGGTTCTAGGCGCTCAGTCCGGAACCGCGCGACCGCTACGGTCGCAGGTTCGAATCCTGCCTCGGGCATGGATGTGTGTGATGTCCTTAGGTTAGTTAGGTTTAAGTAGTTCTAAGTTCTAGGGGACTAATGACCACAGATGTTGAGTCCCATAGTGCTCAGAGCCATTTGAACCATTTTTTCTCTTTATAAAAGAAACAAGCACATACACACATACACACAGACACACACACACACACACACACACACACACGCGAGCGCACGAAACCTGTGTTCCGTGTTTATTGATTCAGTAGAGTAGGCACGTCCAGTATTGTGAAGACGAGTGTACCTATGAGGCGATTTAGAATAATATAACGCAAAGTCAGCAAGGCTCTTGGATAAGACGACTGACCCGAACCACGTGAATCATAAAAGTTCTAGAATTCAGACAAGGTCCAGCGTACAGTTTTAATTTACCAATAGGGTGGTGGGGACTTCATTTGGCACACACTCCACTGCAGAGTGAAGATTTCGTAGAATGATGCAGACGGCCGCGAATGGAGATCTGCAACGATGTAGAAATGTTTATGGGGAGCAAACCCAATGCAAATGGATAGTGTAGCTGTACACACACGCCTGTATTATTGACAACTGTTGGCGCTTCCGTGACAGGACGTCAACCTCGGCCAACCGGCCGCATCCGCAGCGACGTGCCGTGCTTCCTCATAGGGTCACGTACTGTGTTCCGTGCAAGCAATGCGACCGTGCCGGATGCGACAAAACAAAATACGATTTCCAGCGGATGGCTGCAATATCCGCGGCGGAGCTCCGTTCAGCTGCAGCTGCGAAATACGATCACGTTCTTCATTACAGCCAAGCCGCTACTGGTGGAATACCAACGATGCAAGTGTTCCGAAATTAGCCGCTACGGCAAAAATCACCTGCAGACTCTGCATCGCTGCGTTGAATTGGCCCGGGATGGTCTGGCAATGTATTTACCTTATCAATGTCGTTATAGCATAGCGTTCTTATTCATAAAACGTAGTTGTGAGATAGGAACTGGAACAGAGCCATTACTCAAAACAATTACAAGCTAGATCTGACTGCAAGTTAATGTATTTGTAGACAGAGCATAGCACATAGCCAAGATATTGATGTAAGGTTAAGGAAAACAGTCGTAGACACGAAGCCAACGAAAATAAATAGTTTATGGAGAAGGATGCAAAAGGTGAAAATGAAGAAGTAAGACCACTGAAGACATGTGACAGTTTACATTTTCATGACATTTATCAGTGACCCAATCGCTCATAGTGTATCTGCTTTTGTTCCAGGAGAACAGAAAGAAACCCGTAGTTTTCCATTCATAACGCAGATGTTCCTCCAATCGGAATAAATATGACAAACATTTTACGAGGGAGGTTTCCAAACTTTTGGACCAACACTCTCCCCTCCCCCCCCTCCCCCCATCTACCACACAACCTCCTCCAGTGACGTTGACTGATTTATTTGACTGGCCCTTGACACTAGCCGTTTGGTCAGTAAATGTATTTAAAAAAGTTATTTTATAATTTTTAAGGAAAACAAGTATTTTAAATTAAACTATACCAGTTAAACATCATGATGAACTTCTTCGAACAAAATAGGTGAAGTCAAGTAATTATTATATTTCACTGTTTACAATTTCAGAGCACTTAGATGCGTTGTAGACACTCCTCCGTATACATCGTTTCGAAATTTCTTTTTCATACGATCTGACATGCAGGTAGCGGCGGAAGATAGCTATTCATACAGCGGCATAAAGGGTACATACCTCCACAGTATCCCTCTTGTTTACCGTAATTATCTGCTTCATACCTTCTCTGGACGGTTTCTGAATGACGGGGCAAGATTTTTTTTTTCTTTTACAAGCTTTATTTATTCCTCGTTTATATATGTGTCTTTCCACGTTACAAAATTCTTAAATGTTATTTCCTTTAATTTCTCCAATCCGATTGCATTAAACTGTCGTGTAAGTTTGTCAGATTGACGAAAGTGCATTCTTAAACTTTCGTGTAACACCGGCTGTCGTTCTAAAATGGTGTTTGCAACCCTATTTTCTCAAAATAAGTGTATTAGAGTTTTCATCGCCACAAACCACAAATAAATGAACGCTTCAAAATAAAACCTTGTAGTGTTCTGTGAAAAAATAATAATAAATTTTCTTCTTTAAATTTTACCTTTACTCTTTTTCATTGAAATTGTCAACAATTGGATGTAAGATTCAGAGAAAAGTGACAAGTTTGATACAAACAAAATGAAACTGGCAGATAAATATTTATACTGTTTCATAGTGAATACACATTCAAATTTTAGTGGTATGGACACGCTGGAATTCAAAGCACAGTTCGCATAACAGAGTAGCTTCTAAGAACAAAGGAATTACAGAAACTGGCTGCGAGTGGGCATTGGTTTAAATCAATGGGTAAAATTGAAAATTTGAGCTGCATCGAGATTCGAACTCATCTCACCTGCTTACTAAGCCAGAAGCACTAACCACTGCACCATCCAAGCACAATGGTCGTCACACAGGCACGGATTACCTAGCACGCCTCCCCTCGGACCCAAATTCTCAACCTAGGGACACACTGTTAATGTAGTGCCCCTTGCCCATTATCCTCATTATTCGTGGCATTTCGCCGATTCCCCTAAGAGTACGAGCCTGGTGCCCAACTCGATTTAAGAGATCATTGGTTGTCCTCGTGTTAAATATATATGGTATTTAGTCTTTCGGACATGTTCCATGTTCGAAAGAGTATATATATATAGTTTTTTAAACGTGGCTGTGCAGAACAGGCCCGACCGTTATAGCAAAACACTTCTGTGGACTTCCACGCAAATCCAGCCATTTTATTTACAAATAAAGCAAGCAACAACCTAGCTACTCTGTGGCTGCCGTCTCTACCGAAATGCAGATCAAAATTTCGAATCGAAATTGCTTTAGAATGTTCTCGCTGATGATTGTACGTGAAGAAACAAGTAGAGACATTAAAATGGAGAAACGCGCCCTTTGCATTGTGTGAGAGGAGCAGCGATTATAGTTCCGGCACTTAGCTAACATACGATGTGTCAGCCTTGATGAGTATGGGCTGAGATGTTGATGAATATCTATTATATGACATCATCATCATCATCATCAGTTTTCTGTTGTGTTAGCAGCTTCATGCGCGTCTGCATTACTTCCGGTCCACCGTTTCCTTCTCCAACCTGCTGCATTGGTTGCAATCAGGCAAGTAGTCCACTTTCTTCCTCCCTCGCATCCCCTTCCCTACCACATAGCATCCCAGTTTAACAGATGTCCCGCCTAGTTTTTTTTTCCTTTTTTTTACTTCACTCACTAATGGCCTCTTCTCTCCTACTCCTCTCAGCATCTCTCTGTTTATCACCCTTTACATCCAACTTATTTTTTCCATTCTTCACTGACGTCAGAGAAGCCTCTAGTATTTATATCCCTTTCGCCTTTCATTGTCCACATTTCAGCACCGTACGGGGGGATATTCCATACGAAACATTTCATCAGCCTTTTCCTCAAATCTTTGTCCTATATTATTTATAAAACTCTTGTTTTCATACAAAGGGTGTATTTGGTTTAATTTTTGTGCTGAATTTCGATTGCTTTCTGTTCTGCTTTCTAGGTATTTATAGCTTTGCACATATTATAATATTTCTTCACTAGTTGAAGAAGACCCATACCTTTTATTTGATTTATTTATTGAAAAGTGCAGCTAATGCTCTCAGTTATACATCCTAACGTATTCAAGATACAGTCCTATATACGGTTGGTGTTTTTGAGTGAGGTACAAAGGCGAATGAGTTTCGTGGTTGTCCAACATGCTACACTCAACGTGTAATTGTCCGTGAGAGAAACACGTTTCTTTTAAAGTCACTTTTCATCACTGGAATGTATTGTACACGAATTTTACCGGAAACTGGAGCCTTTTATTGCTGAATGGTAAGTAATCAGAAATGAGTGGAATTCGTTGTATGAACACTTACTTGCCCTTTTCTATTCTGGTTAATATTTACACGACTATGACGTTGTTTAGACGCCTTTAGCGAAGACGTACAAGGAATATTGAGCGAATTTAGGAATTCTGTTGGGGAGTTTACTCATTTCTCTTGCTTCATCTTCGAACCAATTGATTTTTATATTTTTATCTTTCCTTGCACTCACTAATTTGTCTGTTTGAACTGCTTTTTTATAGCGAAGATTGTCCAGTCACACAACCATTGTTTGTTTACGTAGTTTCTCACTACAAGCGGATACACTTTTTCGCTGAGTTGTTCCTCTGCCTTTACTACGCTCCTCTGTTCATCGGTTAAGGCGATTTTGCCGGAGTGCGTATCAGTATGACATGGGTCTTTTATAAGCTATGTTCTGATACATGGAGAGTATTCTAGAACATTAGGAGACAATCGCTATCATTCCAGAATATTCGTAAAAAATCTAGAGTATTACAGAACTGTCTCGAATATTTTCTCTTGAAACATACGTCGATTCTGAAGACAGAGAAAATAGCCTGGTGACCGGCGACCATTACGAACACTTGTATCTCCACAAACACAGCAAATGACACTCTACAGTGGCAAAAATGCACCAACCGCAAAATTAGTGATTGGCGGTGGTAGGTTTAAAAGGTGTCGTCAGTTTTACTCAATTAAATCTAATTCATATGCGTGCATATATTGATAGTTACAGAGCATAATGCTTATCCATGTACTTATTTCCTAGTATCGTTATTTATCTTCTCTTTCTCTTTCTGTTGATTGTATCTAGCTTCAGTGATATCCAATATTTCCTGTTACTGGTTTTCATCCTTTGCGAGGAGGACCAAATCACCCGCAGTCCACAAAAACTATATATTTTCTCTCTTCTTCCTCCAGTTTTACCCCCGTGGCGTCTAGGGACCGGACATCTAAAGATCAGACCTAGAATACCTTGGAAGAGAGGTATAGCTTGTCCAGCAAGTTCTCCCTCACAACAAAAGAAATTTTTGGCTATCGTGTTTGTGGATCTAAAAGTGGGACGCAGGTGTCTTCACCGTAAGGCCGGTCGAGCAATGCGGCGTTGCAGCCGCTCTCGCCTCTCTTCTGTCAGTACCCGTATGTATATTTTCACCTCCCTTTCCATCGCACCTCGCGATGTTTGGTTCTCTTGTAGAACGACCCATTGTCGAAAATACACGGCTACTCTTCACTGCTCGCTTGTGTATTCCTATTCGTGTAAGAGCAAGTGTTTGATCACACATTTTCATCGTTGCAGCCCTGCAAACATCCTTGATAGCCTCGTAGCTGGCCGCAGGACTCAGACAAGTTGTAGATTGGTGATTTGTATCCATGATACTGCCTCATACTGATGTTACCTATCTCTTTATTCCAAGCTTCGCGGGAAGTGAATACACAAATCACGAAGAATTCATAAAGCATTATATTTTATTTCCAAACTGAGATATGTTTATTGCAAATCTTTTACATACAGTTTCAAATAATCACCACGTACGTCAGAACTATTTGTGAAACTTCCAACCGTTTCATCATCTTCTGTTAAACCTAATCTTCGTTGTTTCTACAGATAATAATTTTTGGAAGTAATTGGTCACATGGTGCTAAATCTAAAATATTCGATGTGTGGACTATGGTGTTCAAAACTGCCGAGCGGAAAATGGAACAAGAGTTGTCACAGAGCAAACGGTGTTCTTTCTAATGGAAGAAAACTGTGACGTAAAGTGACACTGGCGTCCCCACTCTCCCCAAACACCTTGATTTATTTGGTATTTAAACTGAGGGTTAAAATTTTTCTGTAGTTTGTTTTTATGATGGGTGTATGTATCGATTCATTAACCTCTATATGACTGGTTGACTCATTAACTGACTCATCATTGTCCAGTCCAAAACGCTAAGAATAGAAACTTGAAATTATTCTGTAGACATCATTTCAGAAGTGATTTTTGGAAATTTCACCTCTAAGGGGATCAAATAGGTGATGAAAGGTTTTAGGTAAATTAGTCGCTGTTAATGCATTTTTGAAGCTAGACCTAAAAAAATTGGTATTTGGTTCTTGATCAGAAATAAAGAAATACGTGTTTTAGCATTTCTGGAACTTTAACCCCTACGGGGATGAAATAGTGTGGGAACTTTTTTTAAATATAGATCATTATGAAAGAGCTACTAAAATATTTATAAAGCTATATCTATGAAAGTTTGTGCTTGACTTCCGGATTACAAATATAAAAATAGGTGTTGAATGTTGATGGAAGACTTGAACCTAGGACCTCTCATTCCGGAGCTGCTCACGCTAACCACGGGACCACAGCGCTCCTGAGTTCACAATATCCTTAATGTTGCTTATGTTGCGCATGGACTACTCAGTTTGTATATTTTGCTTATTTTTTTTCATAGTTACACACAACTTCTTCGCCGGCCGCGGTGGTCTAGCGGTTCTGGCGCTGCAGTCCGGAACTGCGGAACTGCTACGGTCGCAGGTTCAAATCCTGCCTCGGGCATGGGTGTGTGTGATGTCCTTAGATTAGTTAGGTTTAAGTAGTTCTAAGTTCTAGGGGACTTATGACCTAAGATGTTGAGTCCCATAGTGCTCAGAGCCATTTTGAACAACTTCTTCCTGTTTTCTGATTGATCTGTGTTCAGTTTTTCAAGGCCTATCCACTGTGCCAACTTGTAATTAAATCTGAGGGGGGTGCGATAGGGAGTTTCTCTTGTAAGAGGGTGAAATAGGAGATGAAACGTTTCTTGAAAATATTCCGCTGTTAAGGCAATTTTGGAACTAGAACTGAGAAAACTGGTGTGGGGTTTCTCAGTCTGAAATAAAGAAATTCTTGGTTCAGCATTTTTACTAATTCAATACTACCACTACGAGATCTGGCCCAGTGGACCGCACGCTGGTACAGGTTTCCTCCTCCACTGTATTCTGTCCATTGCTGCTATCCGCAATCCTTCCACATCTATTGATGCTTGGTTTAAATCTTCATGGAGGCCATCACTGGGGGTCTTTTCCTGTAGGCGTGAAATCCAAGAGCTTCCGTCTGTGATCTTCCATCCGGGCCACATGGCTGGCCCACTGCATTCGTTTGACTTTGACGGTTCCTACTATGCTGGCCTGCTGGTATAGTTCAAATAATTCAGATGGCTCTAAGCACTATTGGACTAAACATTTGAGGTCATCAGTCCCCTAGACATGAACTTCTTAAACCTAACCAACCTAAGGGCATCACACACATCCACGCCCGAGGCAGGATTCAAACCTGCGACCGTAGCAGCAGCGGGTCGCGGACTGAAGCGCCTAGAACCGCTCGGCCACAGCGGCCGGCGCTGGTATAGTTCCTTAAGCTCTTAGTTGTGTCTGATCCTCCATTTCCCTGTGTCTGCATCCAGAACTGGACCGAAGATCTTCCGAAGCACTTTTCTCTCAAAAACGGATAGTTTATGGAAATCCTGTTTCCGGACACTCCATGTCTCACAGCCATATAGAACAACAGGCTGGACCAGGGTTTTGTGTAGTCGAATCTTGAATTGTCTGTAGAATTATCTGGACTGAAGCCTTGGTGAAATCGGTTTCCTGCTTGTATTCTGGAATTGATCTCTGCTTCACACGACGAGTTCTCAGTGAAAAGTGCCCCTAGGTATTTGAATTCATGCACTCTCTTGTAGGACTGGTCCCCAACTTGCAGTGACTGTAGCAGGCTCTTGCTATGTATACAGTCACAGGCCTTCTTAAAATCAACGAAAAGAAATACAAATCTTCACAATATTCACCCAGTTTGTCAGTGAGCTGCCGGAGATTGAAGATGTGATCTACTGTTGACTGCCCTGGCCGGAAACCATCCTGGTACTCCCCCAATCACCGATTCTGCCACTGGCTGAATTCTGTGTATGAGGCAACTGGGCAGTATCTTATAGCAGATGTTAAGCAGTGTGATTCCTCGGTAGTTGTCACATTTCAGTTTGTCACCCTTCTTATGTATTGAACGAATCAGAGCTGCTTTCCATTCTGCTCGTATTTCTTCTTTGACCCATATTGCCTGTATCAGTCGGTGTATTCTTTATGCATGTTTCTCTCCTCCTGCCAGGATCAATTCTGCCTGTATTCCATCTTCACTTGGGCTCTTATTCTGATTAAGGTGTCTGATTCTGGTTTTTATCTCATCCAGGGTAGGTGGGGAATAATCTGCGTCGGCTGTAACTGGGTATTGGCAATCAAACTGCAGTGCGGGTTCATCACAATTTAGCAGCTATCGAAAGTACTCCTTCCATCTCTCAGCTATATTGCGATCGTTCGTCAACACTAAAGGGGTAAAATAGTGGGTGAAAGTGTTTTTGAAGGCAAATCATTATTAAAAGACTATGAAAACTGGTATTTGGTTTCTTGGTCAGAAAGATATATTGTGTGTTTCAGAGTATTTGGAAATTCAATACCGTAAGGGAGTTAAATAGAGAATGAAAAGTTTTATGAAATAATTTCATTATGGAAGTATTTTCAAAGTTAAATGCATGAGAATACGTATTTGGTTTCTCTGTTAGGAATAAAAAAATACGTTTTTCTCTGTTTTTGGGAATTCAACCCTTAAGGGTATTAAATAGGGGACGAAAATTTTTAAGAAAATAGTTCGTTATATCAAAAGCTACGAAAATTGGCATTTCAATTCTCAAACACATACAAAGAGATGTGGGGCGAGAGTTTCTATGAAAATATCACGATAATAACGCAAAAGGAATGATTAACAAAAATCTTGAGCTACCAGAATCGCGTTTTGCTCAGTAGTATTGGGTTGTCCGGTAAGTTCGTTCGCTTTTCGTTACAGTTCAGTAATAAAGAACGCGTCTGAACACACCTCCCTGCAGCGCAGCTATGACAGAGTGTTTGACCGCCTGTCTGCTTACAAACAAGGTCATAGCCAATATACATCAGTAAGGCGGATCGATATTGTAAACAATTTATTTCCTGTAGCATACACAGTTATTGTCGACAATATATTGGAATTACTGTGGAAGCTTATAAACAATTTTTTTAATTGTGGGGGTTTTTAGGTTGATGAACTTTTTGAGGTTCAGTCTAGAGTCCGGGTTCGCCATTCTGGAAATTCTGCAGGGGGCGGAATACATGACAGTTGGAAGGGCAATGTCCGGTGAATATGGCGGTTTGGGTAACACATCCCACTAACAAGAACGCAGCTTTTGACGGGTCACCTTAGAGATATGTGGTCTGGCGTTGTCGTGATGAAAGACAACATTGTCTCTTATCCGGACTTCTCTTATGAATGGCTGCCTTGAGACGACTCAACTGCTAATACTATTACTCGGAAGTGATAGTCTCGTTCGGAAGAAGTTATTAATGCACGATGCATTTGCGACCCCACCAGATGCATAGCAGAATCTTTCTCGGATGCAGCCCTGGTTTAGGAACCGATACTGGTTGTTTCCCTGTCTCTCACCACGATTTACTCTTCCGGGAGTTGTTGTACACGGTCCACTTCTCGTCTCCAGTTCCACAAAAGTGGCAATCTGATTGCATGTAAATGAGAAGTCGCAGACGGACATACGCTGAATCAACTTCGCTTTACTCAGTTCATGATGAACCTATACATCGCGAATGTTTTCGTAACAAGTGCCTAGCTACAAGCAGCACGAACGTCATTGAGCTACAGTACCAACACCCGCGTTGTTATTCGTGGATTGTTTCATGAAGCCGTTCCATGTCCTTAACCGCTGTCTCTCCACATCGAGGTTTGTCTGTTGGGTCGAAGTTCCCAACTCGAAATCGGCGAAAACACTTTTGACATGCTCGAGCTGTTACTGCGTCGTACCGGTATGCAGCCCAAATCTTCATCCGACAGTGTGAGGCGGCTCTCCCCTTACGATAGTAACACAGAATAAGATGTTGGAAGTGTTTCTTCTTGCTTTCTCGCTGTTCCATACAACGCTAGGCACGAACACACACTGACATGTCCAATGGCACGTCAGGTTGTCGACCTCTGCGTCATAGGGACGGTTGTTCTTGTTGCAGTCTTCAGTCCAGAGACTGGTTTGATGCAGCTCTCGATGCTACTCTATCCTGTGCAAGCTTCTTCGTCTCCCAGTACCTACTGCAACCTACATCCTTCTGAATATGCTTAGTGTATTCATTTCTTGGTCTCTCTCTCTACGATCTTTACCTTCCATGCTGCCCTCCAACACTAAGTTGGTGATCCCTTGATGCTTCAGTACATGTCCTGCCAACCAATCCCTTCTTCTAGTCAAGTTGTGCCACAAATTTCTCTTCTTGTGTAAACTATTTATCGCCCATGTTTCACATCCAAACATGACTACACTCCATACAAATACTTTCAGAAACGCCTTCCTGACCATTAAATCTGTACTCGATGTTAACAAATTTCTCTTCTTCAGAAAGGCTTTCCTTGTCATTGTCATTCTACATTTTATATCCTCTCTACATCGACCATCATCAGTTATTTTACTCCCCAAATAGCAAAATTCCTTTACTACTTTAAGGGTCTCATTTCCTAATCTAATTCCCTCAGCATCGTCCGACTTAATTCGACTACATTCCGTTATCCTCGTTTTGCTTTTGTTGATGTTCATCTTATATCCCCCTTTCAAGACACTGTCCATTCCGTTCAACTGCTCTTCCAAGTCCTTTGCTGTCTCTGACAGAATTACAATGTCATCGACGGACCTCAAATTTTTTATTTCTTCTCCATGGATTTTAATACCTACTCCGAATTTTTCTTTTGTTTCCTTTACAGCTCGTTCAATATACAGATTGAATAACATCGGGGATAGGGTACAAACCTGTCTCACTCCCTTCCCAACCATTGCTTTCGTTTTTGCCCGTCGACTCTTACAACTGCCATCTGGTTTCTGTACAAATTGTAAATAGCCTTTCGCTCCCTGTATTTTACCGCTGCCGCATTCAGAATTTGAAAGAGAGTATTCCAGTCAACATTGTCAAAAGCCTTCTCTAAGTCTACAAATGATAGAAACGTAGGTTTGCCTTTCCTTAATCTATTTTCTAAGATAAGTCGTAGGGTCAGTATCGCCTCACATGTTCCAACATTTCTACAGAATCCAAACTGATCTTCCCCGAGGTCGGCTTCTACCAGTTTTTCCATTCGTTTGTAAGGAATTCGTGTTAGTATTTTGCAGCCGTGACTTATTAAACTGATAATTCGGTAATTTTGACATCTGTCAACACCTGCTTTCTTTGAGATCGGAATTATTGTGTATTTCTTGAAGTTTGAGGGTATTTCGCCTGTCTCATACATCTTGCTCACCAGATGGTAGAGTTTTGTCAGGACTGGCTCTCCCAAGGCTTTCAGTAGTTCTAATGGAAGGTTGTCTACTCCCGAGGCCTTGTTTCGACTCAGGTCTTTCAGTGCTCTGTCAAACTCTTCACGGTTAGGCAACAATATTGCCCTGGGGGTCACGGCGGGTGCAGGGTTTGCAGGCGCTATAGACGAAACGCACCAGCAAAACGAAAGAACTTAGGAGACAACACAATACGTTCGGAAAAGATCATGCTTCTGCGGCCTTAGTCAGCGTGAAGGATTTCGAAGGTCTTTCAATCTGTAAACAACACATAGATTTGATTAAAGAAAAACAAAAAATATGTGACCATACAGTCTATACTAGCGAAGTAGCGGGTGCTAAGCTAGTCACCTATAAGAGAAGCATTGTGAACTACATAAGTTTTACAATTCCTCAAGAGCCAGTAAAGACATTGCTCTTAGTATTAAATCAAATGACGAATCTAGCAGATTACAAGTGTTGATGATGGCTCCATGATTTAAAACTAAGAGACTTCTTAGAGTTCTTAAGTGCTAGAACAGGGGTGTATTGAATTATGGAAGGTCTGAAAGGAATCATTTGTCAAGAGCACTACACTATACAACGAGATTATCTGGTTCGTCTTCGAGGTCGGAGAGCATTTTCCTGCTAATCTTTGTGGGGTACTGAGGCATACATACATGATAACTCTCAACAATTTGGAAACAGAGAAATGAATGATAGTATAATTAAATACAAAATCTTTACTGCGCCTCATATTCTGAATAATGTGAAACGACCTGTGTAGATTGAATTACGAGTTTCTTAAGTAGTCCGCATTACTTTGTAACGTGGCTTATTCCTTTTCTTTTTAATAATATTATTAGCTATTGGTGTTCGTCAGCATGTGATTTCATATGCCGCCTACACGATGGAGATAAAATGAAAGAAAATTTCCAGAACATTATCAAAAGTATCCAGACAGAAATGAGAGAGTCCTGGAAGAAGTTCTGTTCATTACCCGAACACTCGTAGTACCGGAGGTGTTCAACTTTCGTGGGGTACCAGTGAGTGATCTGATGCATTACTGGTATGCCTGTACCAGTCAGTAGCTTACGAAATATGCGGATATACATACATCAAAAAAAGTTATGCGTCACACCGGTTCCCAGAACTCCTGAAGACAAACGTTGACTGTGGATATTGTATCACAGACACAGTCTCTTTGACTGTTCAGAGATGTTACTACACCCACCCAAAGATGTAAACAACCATGCATGGGCAGCGCCTATTAGATGAACGGGGTCCGACAGCCGAACAGTTCCAGTCATTCCACCAGGAAGGAGGTACACGGCTTGTGTTGTCTGTAATTCAACTATGCCTAGACGGGCAATACCGCGGTTCGATCGCGTCCGCATTGTTACTTTGTGCCAGGAATGTCTCTCAACAAGGGAAGTGTCTAGGCATCAGGAAATGAACAGAAGCGATGTTGTTCGGACATGGAGGAGAGACAGAAACTGCCTATAACATGCCTCGCTGAGGCCGCCCAAGGGCTATTACTGCAGTGGATGACCGCTACCTACGGATTATGGCTCGGAGGAACCCTGATAGCAACGCCACCATGTTGAATAATGCTTTTCGTGCAGCCACAGGACGTCGTGTTACGATAAAAACTGTGCGCAATAAGCTGAACGATGCGCAACTTTACTCCCGACGTCCACGGCGAGGTCCATCTTTTCAACCACGACACCATGCAGTGCGGTACAGATGGGCCCAACAACATGCCGAATGGACCGCTCAGGATTGGCATCACGTTCTCTTCACCGTTGAGTGTCGCATATGCCTTCAACAAGAAAATCGTAGGAGACGTGTTTGGAGGCAACCCGGTCAGTCTGCACGCCTTAGAGACACAGTGCAGCGAATGCAGCAACGTGGGGGTTCCCAGATATTTTGGGGTGGCATTATGTGGGGCCGACGTACGCCGTTAGTGGTCATGGAAGGCGCCGTAACGGCTGTACGATACGTGAATGCCATCCTCCGACCGATGGTGCAACCATATCGGCAACATACTGGCAGGCATTCTTCATGGACACAAAACCCCTATCGTGCACAGCTTGTGAATGACTTCCTTCAGGATAACGACATCGCTCGACTACAGTGGCCAGCATGTTCTCCAGACATGAATTCAATCGAACATGCCTGGAATAGATTGAAATGGGCTGTTTATGGAAGACATGTCCCACCAACCACTCTGAGGGATCTACGCCGAATCACCATTGAGGATTGGGGCAATCTGTACCAACAGTGCCTTGATGAACTTGTGGATAGTATACCACGACGAATAGAGGCACGCATCAATGCAAGAGGACGTGTTACTGTGCATTAGAGGTAGAAGTGTTGACCACTACCTCTGAAGGCCTCTCTGTATGGTGGTACAACATGTAATGTGTGGTTTTCATGGGCAATAAAAAGGGCGTAAATTATGTTTATGATAATCTGTTTTCAAATTTTCTGTACAGCTTCCCGAACTCTCGGGACCGAGGTGATGCAAAACTTTTTTGATGTGTGTACAAGTTTGTCAGACTGGAAGCAAGATAGAATCGTCGACAAATGTTTTGTAAATTACTTGATATTAGCCGATTCCATGCTTTATTGGATTTCTATTCTTCATTAAGGTATTTACTAGAATATAAGTCAATTTCAAATGCTGTTCCCCTTCATCCATTTGAGTTCTGAATTTCTGGTTGACTTCTTCCTAATTTTTAACACTCTTAGGTTATGGAGAAGTAAAATACAGGTACTCTCAGAAAAACGGATTGTTTTCTGATGGACGCAATGCGGTGTAACGTCCATGTCTCATTATAATTGCGCTGTACCCTTTTCTTGTAATGGAACGAAGTATGTAACTGTTATGGAAAAACCTCCTTTACTGATTACACACGTCACCATTGATATAAAAAGTAAATCCTACTGTTTTCCTAACGTTAATTTTTATTTAATACTATTTTATTTGTTATTTTGTTCGGATTAATCGTGTCATTCTTTGTATTGTGCGGTTCTTCTCGTCATTGTAGACGTATGCCCTACGGAGACATATTTACTGATGTAGCCATCAGTATTTTGACGGTAAACATCTTTTCGCTTGTCGGTATAACTTTCTTGTCTGACAGAATACCGCCAGATTTGAATCGCTAATAACTACGAGACTAAATATGCCTGAACAGTGGTTAAGCCCATAACGTGTAGATGATATCTGCACCTGTGTGTTGTACAGTATTTGTTCTGTCTGTGACGTCATCGCACCAGTATAAGCACACACTCATACGAGTGTTACCAATTAGCTTTGTGTATATTTATATATTCGTGTAGCTTGGAAACGCGTTTAGCTCGGATATTTATTAAGACGTGATTGCGAAGATCATGCGAAGCAATACTAGCGCCCAAAGTCAGATAATAAAATTTTTTGTCGGAGTATGACTGAAAATCGGTATTAAATTGAAATTTAAAAAATAATTAAAGATGTCACCTTTTTTTTATTTATTTATTTACCAGTTTCATGCCGCCCGCTACGAAATACTCTTCTGCGCCGTCCTCTGGTTTCTATAACTCCCTGTAGTACCATGGTGGTTATTCCCTCATGTCTTAACTCACATCCTATAACCCAGTCCCTTCTTCTTGTCAGTGTTTTCCATATGTTTCTTCCTTCAGCGGTTCTCCTGAAAACCTTCACACTCCTTATAAGTCCATCTAATTTTCAAAATTCTTCTGTAGCACCACGTCTCAAACGCTTCAGTTCTCTTCTGTTCTGGTTTTCTCACTGCCCATGATTCACTACCATACAATGTTGTGTTCCAAACATACAATCTCAGAAATTTTTTCCTTCTTTTGGCCAGAAATGCCTCCTTTTCCAGGGTTGGTCTGCTTTCTATCTCGTCCTTATCTGTTCGTAATGGGTTATTTTGTTTCCAACGTAGCAGAATTCCTTAACTTCGTCTACTTGATAATCAATTTTGATGTTAAATTTCTTACTTCCCCCATTTCTGCTGCTTCTCATTGCTTTGATCTTTTTCCGGTTCACTCTCAATCCATTCTTTACTCATTAGATTGTTCATTCCAGTCCACTGACAATATATATATATATATATATATATATATAGGAATGTTATCAGCTAATCTTATCACTGACACCCTTCCACCCTGAATTATAACCCCACCCTTGAATCTTTCTTTTATTTCCTTCATTGCTTTTTCGATTTGTAGATTGAATAGTAGAGGCGAAACGCTATATCCCTGTCTAAGACCTTTTTAATCCGACCATTTCGTTCTGAGTCATTTACTCTTATTTTTCCTTTTGGTTCTTGTAGACACTTTATATTACCTATACTTCCCGACAGCTTACTCTTGTTTTTCTCAGAATATCGCACTTCTCATTTTACATTCCGAAGGCTTTTGCTTGATCGACAGGTGCTATGCGCGTGTCTTGAGTTATCTTCAGCCTTGCTTCCATCATCAAATGTAACGTCAGAATTGCCTCTCTGGTGCTTTCACCTTTCATAAAGCCAAACTGATCTTCATTTAAAAGATTCTCTGTCTCTTTCTCTATTCTACTCTGTACCATTCTTGACAGGAGCTTGGATTCACGGGCTGTTAAGCTGACTGTCCTATAGTTTTCGGACTTCTCGGTCCGAGCTATCTTTTGAAGTGTGTGAGTGACATTTTTTCTAACGTCTGATGGTATATCACCAGTAATACACATTAGCCTGAATAGTTGTTTGGTTGCCAATTTCCACAGTGATTTTAAGACTTTGATGGAATCTTGCCTATCCGTTCTTTCTCGTTTAATCTCAAGTCTTCCAGGCTCTTCTAACTTCTGACTCTAATACTGCTTCCCCTGTGTTCTCCGTGTCGACTATAACTTCGCCTTCTATCACGTCATCAGATGCGTACTCCCCATCATAGAGGCCTCCAATGTATTCTTTCCACCTATCCGCTCTCCCTTGTGCATTTAGCGGTGGGATTCCCATCGCACTCATAATCTTACCACCCTTTTTTCTAATTTCACCGAAGGGTGTTTTGACTTTACTGTATGCTGTGTCCGCCCTTCTGACAATCATCTCATTTTCGATTTCTTCATGTTTTTCTGCTGCCATTTCGCCTTGGCTGTCCTGCGCTTCCTATTTGTTTCATTGCGACGGGATTTACATTGCTTTATTCCTGTCCTTCCCTGAGCATTTTTGTCCTTCCTTCTTTCGTCGATCAATTGAATTGTGTCTTCTTTTACCGAAGGTTTCGTCGCAGTTATCTTCCTTGTACCTACGTACACCAGCTGTGATTTCCCTTTCATAGATGTCCTCTCCTCTTCAACTGCTTAACTTGTATTCCTTATCGCAGTATCCGCACCTTCAAACTTGTCTCACCGTTCCCAGGCACTTCAATATCCCACTTGGTCGCGCATTGACCCTTCCGGATGATTCTCTTAAGCTTCAGTCCACCCTTCATCATGGTGATTTGAGTCCACATCTGCTCCTAAGTATGCCTTACAATCTAATATCTGATTTAGCAATCTCTGTCTGACCATGATGTAATCCAGTTGGAATCTTCCAGTGTCTCTGAATCTTTTGCAGCTATACCTAATGCTCTTGTGATTCTTGATATTCGCTATTACCATCTGAAATTTATTGCAGAACGCAGTTAGTCCTTCCCGTCTCCCATTCCTACTGCCAATTCGATATTCTCCAGTAGCCATTTCTTCTTTTCCTTCGTCTACAAGCGCCGTCGAATCAGCCATGATTATTAGATTTTCATCTCCTGTTGGGTACTGAATTGCCCGTTAAGTATCCTCATATAATTTCTCTATCTGGTCACGTACGAATCGTAAATATACTCGGAATGATAGAAAACTCAAGTTAAAGGAAGGCTCGCGACCAAAATATTCCTGAAAGCTTAAAAGGTTCAGTGTCGAGCAGATGCAAGAGTTACGGCAGTGTCGAAAAGGAAATGAAAAAACGGCGCAAAGCGACTACACAGCTGCTCCCTCTGGCACACAGCGGATTGCGACAGTACAGTGTTGGGGCTTACATCTCCTGTAACCATTTTACAACTCTGTGTAACCACTGCGTTAAGGAAATGGATAATTAAATTAAATATTAATGCGAAACACCTCTTATGATTATATTCCGATATTTTCAACCTATCGCGCGAACCCGAACTGTGCATATGGAAATTTTTTATGAAATAAAAGCTTCTTGAGTTTCTTCTGCATTATAGACGGATATGATGTATCTCTGTACATCAACAAGCGTGGCAAAAGCAAAGTATTTGTACTGATAATACTTGGCACAAATCGCAATCAGTGACTCTATTAAATTTCCGTCTGCTACTCGTCGTCATGTCTATTCGTATGACGCACACTTGATGAAAAGGAACTGAAAAAAGTCTGACATTTACTCATAGCAAGACTGAAACCTAAATCAAAACTAAATCTACATATTTTCTCTCAAGCAACTGTGCAGTACATGTCGTACAGTACAACGTATCAATCTTTTAAATTTTCTGTTCCATTTCATTCATGTATTGAGCGAGAAATTTTTTTTTATCTATATGCCTTTCTATTTACTTATTACTACGATCCCTACGGGTGCAGTACAACGGTCCAGCATAATAGTCGCACGTTCTTCGAATACCGTTTCTCTAAACTCGCACTAGAGTCTTTTTCTATGTGGTTTCCTTCACAGATTCATTGAATTTTAAAAAACACTACCAACAAGTCTAAGTATTCCGTCTGCCTTTCCTAATATTGGTTTTACATTATTTTCCCATTTCATGTTTCTTCCCCCCATGAACCATGGACCAAGGCCGTTGGTGGGGAGGCTTGCGTGCCTCAACGATACAGATAGCCGTACCGTAAGTGCAACCACAACGGAGGGGTATCTGTTGAGAGGCCAGACAAACGTGTGGTTCCTGAAGAGTGACAGCAGCCTTTTCAGTAGTTGCAGGGCCAACAGTCTGAATGATTGACTGGTCTGGCCCTGTAACACTAACCATAACGGCCTTGCTGTTGTGGTACTGCGAACGGCTGAAAGCAAGGGGAAACTACAGCCGAAATTTTTCCCGAGGCCATGCAGCTTTACTGTATGATTAAATGATGGCGTCCTCTAGGATAAAACATTCCGGAGGTAAAATAGTCCCCCATTCGGATCTCCGAGCGGGGACTACTCAAGAGGACGTCGTTATCAAGAGAAAGAAAACTGGCGTTCTGCGGATCGGAGCGTGGAATCTCAGATCCCTTAATCGGCCAGGTAGGTTAGAAAATTTGAAAAGGGAAATGGATAGGTTAAAGTTAGTGCGGGTAAGCTACTACAAACAACATAGTGAACCTATCATTGTGGCCAAGATAGACACGAAGCCCACGCCTATTACAGTAGTACAAGTTTATATGCCAAATAGCTCTGTAGATGATGACGAAATTGATGAAATGTATGACGAGATAAAAGAAATTATTCAGGTAGTGAAGGGAGACGAAAATTTAATAGTCATGGGTGACTGGAATTCTACAGTAGGAAAAGGGAGAGAAGGAAACGTAGTAGGTGAATATGGATTGGGGCTAAGAAATGAAAGAGGAAGCCGCATGGTAGAATTTTGCACAGAACATAACTTAATCATAGCTAACACTTGGTTCAAGAATCATGAAACAAGGTTGTATACGTGGAAGAACCCTGTAGATACTAAAAGGTTTCAGATAGATTATATAGTGGTAAGACAGAGATTTAGGAAACAGATTTTAAATTGTAAGACATTTCCAGGAGCAGATGTGGACTCTGACCACAATCTATTGGTTATGAACCGTAGATTAAAACTGAAGAAACTGCAAAAAGGTGGGAATTTAAGGAGATGGAACCTGGGTGAACTGAAAGAACCAGAGGTTGTACAGAGTTTCAGGGAGAGCATAAGGGAACAATTGACAGGAGTGGGGGAAAGAAATACAGTAGAAGAAGAATGGGTAGCTTTGAGGAATGAAATAGTGAAGGCAGCAGAGGATCAAGTAGGTAAAAAGACGAGGGCTTGTAGAAATCCTTGGGTAACAGAAGAGATACTGAATTTAATTGATGAAAGGAAAAAATAAAAAAAATGTAGTAAGTGAAGCAGGCGAAAAGGAATACAAACGTCTCAAAAATGAGATCGACAGGAAGTGTAAAATGGCTAAGCACGGATGGCTAGAGGACAAATGTAAGGATGTAGAGGGTTATCTTACGAGGGGTAAGATAGATACTGCCTACAGGAAAATTAAAGAGACCTTTGGAGAAAGGAGAACCACTTGCATGAATATCAAGAGCTCAGATGGAAACCCAGTTCTAAGCAAAGAAGGGAAAGGAGAAAGGTGGAAGGAGTATATAGAGGGTCTATACAGGGGCGATGTCCTTGAGGACAATATTATGGAAATCGAAGAGGATGAAGATGAATTGGGAGATATGATACTGCGTGAAGAGTTTGACAGAGCACTGAAAGACCTGAGTCGAAACAAGGCCCAGAGTAGACAACATTCCATTAGAACTACTGGCAGCCTTGGGAGAGCCAGGCCTAACAAAACTCCACCATCTGGTGAGAAAGATGTATGAGACAGGCGAAATTCACACAGACTTCAAAAAAATATAGTAATTCCAATCCCAAAGAAAGCAGGTGTTGACAGATGTGAAAATTACCGAACTATCAGTTTAATAAGTCACAGCTGCAAAATACTAACGCGAATTCTTTACAGACGAATGGAAAAACTGGTAGAAGCTGACCTCGGGGAAGATGTTTGGATTCCGTAGAAATACTGGAACACGTGAGGCAATACTGACCTTACGACTTATCCTAGAAGAAAGATTAAGGAAAGGCAAACCTACGTTTCTAGCGTTCGTAGACTTAGAGAAAGCTTTTGACAATGTTGACTGGAATACTCTCTTTCAAATTCTAAAGGTGGCAGGGGTAAAATACAGGGAGCGAAAGGCTATTTACAATTTGTACAGAAACCAGATGGCAGTTATAAGAGTCGAGGGACATGAAAGGGAAACAGTGGTTGCGGAGGGAGTAAGACAGGGTTGTAGCCTCTCTCCGATGTTATTGAATCTCTATATTGAGCAAGCAGTAAAGGAAACAAAAGAAAAATTCGGAGTAGGTATTAAAATCCATAGAGAAGAAATAAAAAAATTGAGGTTCGCCGATGACATTGTAATTCTGTCAGAGACAGCAAAGGACTTGGAAGAGCAGTTGAACGGAATGGACAGTGTCTTGAAAGGAGGGTATAAGATGAACATCAACAAAAGCAAAACGAGGATAATGGAATCTAGTCGAATTAAATCGGGTGATGCTGAGGGAATTAGATTAGGAAATGAGACACTTAAAGTAGTAAAGGAGTTTTGCTATTTGGAGAGCAAAATAACTGATGATGGTCGAAGTAGAGATTATATAAAATGTAGACTGGCAATGGCAAGGAAAGCGTTTCTGAAGAAGAGAAATTTGTTAACATCGAGTATAGATTTAAGTGTCAGGATGTCGTTTCTGAAAGTATTTGTATGGAGTGTAGCCATGTATGGAAGTGAAACTTGGACGATAAATAGTTTAGACAAGAAGAGAATAGAAGCTTTCGAAATGTGGTGCTACAGAAGAATGCTGAAGATTAGATGGGTAGATCACATAACTAATGAGGAGGTATTGAATAGAATTGGGGAGAAGAGGAGTTTATGGCATAACTTGACTAGAAGAAGGGATCGGTTGGTAGGACATGTTCTGAGGCATCAAGGTATCATCAATTTGGTGCTGGAGGGCAGCGTGGATGGTAAAAATTGTAGAGGGAGACCAAGAGATGAATACACTAAGCAGATTCAGATGGATATAGGCTGCAGTAGGTACTGGGAGACGAAGAATCTTGCACAGGATAGAGTAGCATGGAGAGCTGCATCAAACCAGTTTCAGGACTGAAGACCACAACAACAACAACAACAACAACAACAACAACATGTTTCTTAGTAGTCCACCTCCGTACCTGAGTTGCCAGCGTAGTGGATGTCATGCAGAGGGCTCGGCTTCGAATCCCGTCTCTTGGTAGAATGATTGGTACGGGGTTACCTAGCCTCATTATGCAAATTTAGGAGCTCCTCGACCGAATAATAGCGGCTCCACGGCGTGGAAAGGCTGAAAAACGGCCGGGAGAGCGGTGTGTCGGCCACATGTTCTCCATAGCACATTCACATTACACTACAAGGCAGACATGGCGGCCGGTACACATCCGTTGGGATTTCACGGCCTGCTCAGGAGCTCTCTTTTAACATGTTTCCTAGTACTTGTCTGTGAAATAATATTATAAGCAAACAAACATGATTCTGGGAAGAAAATCGTCTAGAACACTTGATATATGTGTTTACTAGCCGACAAACCAAGCATTGTCCGGATATTCATGTTGCCTAATTTCTGTTAGAAGCGAGTTCTTATACGTACTCCTGCAATAGACTCGGTGAGAGATGTCCCCGAACAGTTTCTGTACTGTACGTTGGACGCAGCTTTTTCACGATTTTGTAAACGTTTCTATGGCAACGCTTCTTCGTGGTTGTAGAGACGGCTATTGGTTTCACCTACAGCCGTTTGGGCTTCGCAGTTGAAAGCTGTCAAAATTGCTGCTAGGTGCCAGGGATTTCCTTAAGTTGACTCGACTGTTGGAGTGTCTTAGCAGTAAAGGGTGCATTTTGTGGCATACGTGGATACCGTCCTCGGAATTTATTGTGAATGCAATTAGCAGCACAGAAATTATACGTTTAAACGTCATCCATAATGCAGTACCTTTTCACATATATCATTGTTTATGACGTCATATCTTCTGAACTACGTTGGATAGTTTGTTCTTACACCACAGCGACTGTGAGGTATACTTGGTTAAAATCGGTCCAGTGGTTCAGGAGAACATGTGGAAAACACATACACACCACACACACACACACACACACACACACACACACACAAATCCATCTGTATAAAGTATATGGATCTTTTGCGCCATTTCGACTTGTGGCTTCATGAAATCAAAACCTGGAAACTGGCATAGAAATAAATAGATACATACATTAAGTGATCTAAATGCCTTTATTTACAAAAAAATTACAACAATCGCAAACTTATACAGGACATTTATTTCCTTTATTAGTAAGGCAAATGAGACACATCGATACATTCACGACTTTGACAATAACTTGTATGTTTGGTGGTTCTGCGTCCCTGTGAGCTTTTGTTAACTATTTCCGTGTTACTTTGTTCTTTTTTGTTTTACTTGTAACCGAGCAATCGGACGTGAAGAGACTGTCGTCAGACTATTGTATTGCTAGTGTGTGTGTGTGTGTGTGTGTGTGTGTGTGTGTGTGTGTGTGTGCGCGTGAGCGTGCTTTCAATGCGACGAGTTTGAAGCGACCGCAGTGGCGAGTCGGTAGCGGCATTTGGGCTTATATTGTGCGACCCGGGTCACGCAGACGAGGACAATGGGGTTAATTTGCTTTGTCAACGCAGCGGTCAGGGGAACCAGGCCGCACCGGCTGTTTCTGGACAAGTTGTGTCGCTTCCTTGTCAGTTTGAGCAAACAGTCACCCGCAGAAGCGACCGGTAATTAAGACCAATGAGCGCGAATAAAGCGGATATCACTGCCGGCATGCTGTGCGATGTGGCGCCCACTGTGGAAAAAATGAGACAAAAAGTGTATGTATTTTTATTATGAACAAAAAATCTTACGTCGATATCGTAGACATTTCTTTGTTCTGCTGCCATGGATAACAGACTCGCACCTGCATCCACTGGTACATAAGCTCATCAGACACAAATTTATTCAATTCCAGGGTACATCATGCTGAAAAGATATAATACTATCTTGTAGCCTTAATAACGGCCTCAATTACGTTGAGAGGAGAGTTCGCGATTTTCTTCAGATACATCCAATCCAACCGAAGGCACTCATTAATCATTAGATCTCATAGAACTAACAAATTGCGGATATATTGTCTTCTACGTTTCTCTCCTTTTGCAATAGTTGGAAGAAGTGTGTTCTGATGAAAAACAGTGATGATTCCCGTAATTAGTGATAATTAAGCCCTGAAGCCTTCAACTTATGCAGAAAGTGTAGTTCTTTTGCCCCAGAAAATACACTCCTGGAAATTGAAATAAGAACACCGTGAATTCATTGTCCCAGGAAGGGGAAACCTTATTGACACATTCCTGGGGTCAGATACATCACATGATCACACTGACAGAACCACAGGCACATAGACACAGGCAACAGAGCATGCACAATGTCGGCACTAGTACAGTGTATATCCACCTTTCGCAGCAATGCAGGCTGCTATTCTCCCATGGAGACGATCGTAGAGATGCTGGATGTAGTCCTGTGGAACGGCTTGCCATGCCATTTCCACCTGGCGCCTCAGTTGGAACAGCGTTCGTGCTGGACGTGCAGACCGCGTGAGACGACGCTTCATCCAGTCCCAAACATGCTCAATGGGGGACAGATCCGGAGATCTTGCTAGCCAGGGTAGTTGACTTACACCTTCTAGAGCACGTTGGGTGGCACGGGATACATGCGGACGTGCATTGTCCTGTTGGAACAGCAAGTTCCCTTGCCGGTCTAGGAATGGTAGAACGATGGGTTCGATGACGGTTTGGATGTACTGTGCACTATTCAGTGTCCCCTCGACGATCACCAGTGGTGTACGGCCAGTGTAGGAGATCGCTCCCCACACCATGATGCCGGGTGTTGGCCCTGTGTGCCTCGGTCGTATGCAGTCCTGATTGTGGCGCTCACCTGCACGGCGCCAAACACGCATACGACCATCATTGGCACCAAGGCAGAAGCGACTCTCATCGCTGAAGACGACACGTCTCCATTCGTCCCTCCATTCACGCCTGTCGCGACACCACTGGAGGCGGGCTGCACGATGTTGGGGCGTGAGCGGAAGACGGCCTAACGGTGTGCGGGACCGTAGCCCAGCTTCATGGAGACGGTTGCGAATGGTCCTCGCCGATACCCCAGGAGCAACAGTGTCCCTAATTTGCTGGGAAGTGGCGATGCGGTCCCCTACGGCACTGCGTAGGATCCTACGGTCTTGGCGTGCATCCGTGCGTCACTGCGGTCCGGTCCCAGGTCGACGGGCACGTGCACCTTCCGCCGACCACTGGCGACAACATCGATGTACTGTGGAGACCTCACGCCCCACGTGTTGAGCAATTCGGCGTTACGTCCACCCGGCCTCCCGCATGCCCACTATACGCCCTCGCTCAAAGTCCGTCAACTGCACATACGGTTCACGTCCACGCTGTCGCGGCATGCTACCAGTGTTAAAGACTGCGATGGAGCTCCGTATGCCACGGCAAACTGGCTGACACTGATGGCGGCGGTGCACAAATGCTGCGCAGCTAGCGCCATTCGACGGCCAACACCGCGGTTCCTGGTGTGTCCGCTGTGCCGTGCGTGTGATCATTGCTTGTACAGCCCTCTCGCAGTGTCCGGAGCAAGTATGGTGGGTCTGACACACCAGTGTCAATGTGTTCTTTTTTCCATTTCCAGGAGTGTAATTTGGACTCTCTATCTGAGTCATAAAGTCTAATAGAAACAGTTGCACTCATAATCACTTTCATAATACAGCGCAACTACAAGCACATTACACAGTTAATAATGATTCCTTGAACAGTAATCCAAATTGGACAAGTATTATCTTTCTGCAGATAGCGTCCAGCTATGTGATGCCGATATTTCCTCTATATTCAAACTGTAGCTTTTGCAGTACAAAAGGATATTAAACCATCAGAGCTGAAATTTAATTCATCAATATCGTTTTTACATAACATCACAGTAGCGCTCGGGACTACACCACACGGTCTTTGGCGAATAGCTGTAGGTGAAACAGTACCCATCGACCTACCTTATCAGTACCTGAAACCTGATAGCATGGAAAGAACAACAACTTATTACCAGTCTGTCGCGTCTGCAATTCGATATGTGACTGTCGATGCATCAAAAAATACCTGTTGGCACGACCTAGTGTTTGATATGGAGAATGACAAGGATATGTATCAAAATAAATCCGGAAGATGTAGACGGATGAGCAGTTGTATTGTAACTGAACACAAAGAAAAGATTTTACAAGCTCTCATGTGAGCGTAGACTTACAAGTATATGAATGAGATTTATGACCGGCAATCGAAACATCAAGTCATTATCTCACAGTTTTATGCTCCAGGAGAGGGTAACAGCTTTGAAATGTGGATTTACATCCCGACGTACTGAAAAGGTAATGTACGGTGTTATATTGCCGGCCGGGGTGGCCGTGCTGTTCTAGGCGCTACAGTCTGGAACCGCGTAACCGCTACGGTCGCAGGTTCGAATCCTGCCTCGGGCATGGATGTGTGTGATGTCCTTAGGTTAGTTAGGTTTAAGTAGTTCTAAGTGCTTGGGGACTGATGACCTTAGAAGTTAAGTCCCATAGTGCTCAGAGCCATTTGAATTTGAACGATGTTATGATAAGCTTCCACTGAATAAAATGTGAGCAACCTTTACAATGCGCATCACTGCACTCGGAGTAATCACGATCAAGGGATGGTGATATAACCTCACCACTTTAACCAAGCTTCAACAAGGCAAATAAATTTAAATTGTCTCACCTAATTCTATATTCATTGTAGAAACTTCACAACAGCACTGACCTCCGCCAGAAAAAGGCAGTTTTCTCTGCATACACGGCTGCAAGACTTGCCTCCAACAGTGACCCGGAGCAGAACTACAATGGCGAATACTCTTTCAAACGAGAAGGACCTCACGCCCCGCAAAGTGGGAACGACTCCCGTTGGTCCAAAACAGATGATCCCCTAACGATTTAGAGCTGCTTCAGTGACCATGCAAAGAGGTGCTGCACTGCTTACATCGACTAATGGAAACTGACGGCAACAGACTCACTTTAAGTACTGTAAAGCTAAATATCGCGATGTGAGAGAAGCAAAATATAGTAAGAAGTGAAAAATACTGAATCATCGCCTCAGATATTTGGTATCTGATTAAGATAGGGTGCTTCAGCGGATTATTCGAGGTGATGTAGAAATACTAAGTGTTCGTCTGAACACCAACGTATGCGTACCGCAACATTTGGTTTTAGATAACAGTGAAGTTGGCACCCTGGTTCATATTAACAGTTGCCTGAATAAGAGACCTCTAGTCATGGTGAGAAAACATCCCAAAATTGGAAAAACCATACCAACCGGAACTACACAATCCGCACAGCATGGTTCAAATGCGTTACTGAGGCGACGGTGCACTTGACACCTTGCCTAATTTGCAAAGAGGTCCACACTAAACGCTTCCTGCCGGCTGCTGTCTAGTTTTGATCGAATGAAGAAATGCAAATTTATGTGCCGTTGGGAGTAATGGCCTTTTGCGATGTTCGCAGCTCCAAATGTCCATTGAAAGCAGTTCTTCACAATCTTTGCCGGGCAACTGATTGAGACATTACAGCGCATACTGAAGTTTATGTTCAGTCGTTTTCCCTTGCACCATTTGGGAATGAAATAAAATGTGGTAAATGATTGATGGAAAGCGCTCGGGTTTGCAGTTTACTGGCAGTGTTAAAATACCGAGACGGTTTGGTAAGTGTCATACGCATCATCTTCTGGCGAAACATACGCGGGTGCTGTAATATTTCTACCAGCGGTGTGGCCAGTTCCACCTGGCTACAGGCGGCCGAGTGCTGTCCGACCGGTGGACGGGAGGGAAGAGGGTTGAGGTTGCAATGGAGGGGGTGGGAGGTGCCCCGTTCCCATCTCTGTGTGGGCATTCCGCCAACGTCTTGCGAGCTCGACAGTGCTGGCCGCGCCCTGGTCGTGTCGCTGTTGACGCGGATTCCATGCCGCCCTGTGGCGCGAAGGAAGTAGTCTGATACCGTCCAAAACAAGAAGTGGAGGAAATCCGGAGGCAAACCTGCAGGATCACCGACAAGTCCCGACTTCCGGAAATGAAAATGACTGCAGGAGAACGGGTCGCTAACCGATGAGTCAGAGATGATGTTTACATCATGATTCGTCCAGCAGACAAATGGAATGCAACGATGCTGATACGCACCGACGACTATAGTCATATACTAGCCTCGCTGCTACATGGCCCGACCAACAGGAAACTCAATAAGCGTCTAGCCTCAACGATGATCAGGAAAGCCGTCGCTATGGTGAATAACTGAGATATGCCACTGGGCACAAAGAAGCAGCTGTATCCCAGGGCACCAGCGATAGCATGTCTTTACGAACTCCCGAAAATCCACAAGGCAGAGATGGATGCCTCTCCGACTAGTACTCGATGCTATCAGTTCACACAATTACGAACTGGCCAAATATCTGGTGACACTTCGAAAACCCCTTGTGGGACACTGCGGTCATCATACCCAAGGGCGTGATATTACAAAGAGATGACCTTCTCGTGGGTTTCTACGCTACATCGCTATTCATGAAAGTACCTCTGCAAGAATCCTTGGTGCTGGTGTCTCAACATTTCGGGCCATATACTGTTCAACTCTTTGAACATGCAGTGCTGACCACCTACGTCAAGTGAAGCGGAGAGATTTTATGAACTTTTGGATGGGGCGACTCTGAAATCCTGAAATACCCTCTTCCAGAGATCGCAGGTCTTTACCTGGAACACTTAGGGGAGGTGGCCCTTCAAACTGCTCACCAAAACACAAGCATTTCTAGTGTCGACGATACTTTTGTGGTATTGGAGCGTGGCAGATAAACATTGGATGAGATCATGGGCCACCTTAACAGTGTCCTTCAGAACATTTCGTTCACTACGAAAATAGAGGGGAATAGTTGTCTTCCTTTCCTGGACATACGAGGGGCGTTTGTAAAGTCCGTGCAAAAATAAAAAATACTTACATGTTTTGGGTAGACCTTTATTTTTTTTCGGCAGTCTCCTTTTAGACTTACACATGTCATCAAATGGTTCAAATGGCTCTGAGCACTATGGGACTCAACTGCTGAGGTGATTAGTCCCCTAGAACTTAGAACTAGTTAAACCTAACTAACCTGAGGACATCACAAACATCCATGCCCGAGGCAGCATTCGAACCTGCGACCGTAGCGGCCTTGCGGTTCCAGACTGCAACGCCTTTAACCGCACAGCCACTTCGGCCGGCTACACATGTCGTCCAACGTTGTTCTAATTTGTTGAACCTTTCCGAATAATAGGAATTGTCCATGTCTGCAAAATAGCTATTAGTTGCTGAAATCACTTCCTCATTTAAATAAAATCTTTGTTCCGCCAGCCATTTCCTGAAATTGGGGAACAAATAGTAGTCCGAGGGAGCAAAGTCTGGAGAATAGGGGGCATGCGAAACGAGTTGGAATTCTAGTTCCATTAATTTTCGGACCACAACTGCTGAGGTGTGGGCTGGTGCATTGTCGTGATGGAAAATCGCTGGCGTTTTTCTTGCAGCTCAGTTTTCTAACGTTCAAATAATAATTTTACCCTTTTCCAGATAGTCGATGAGGATTATCCCTTGCGAATCCCAAAAGAAAGTCGCCATAATCTTTCTGACCGAAGGAATGGTCTTCGCCTTTTTTGGTACAGATTCTCCCTTGGTAACCCATTATTTAGATTGTTGTTTGGTCTCAGAAGTATAGTAATGTATCCATGTTTCATCCTCTTTGACGAAACGACGCTTAAAGTCTTGCAAATTCTTCCTGAACAGCTGAAAACCATCCTTGCAACACTTCACACGATTCTATTTTTAGTCAAGCGTGAGCAATCGTGGAACCCATCTTGCGGATAGCTTTCTCATGTCCAAAGGTTTATGCAAAACATTATGCACCCGTTCATTCGACATGCCCACAGCACTAGCAATCTATTCTGTCATCCATCACCATATAATGCATTTTATGAATGATTTCTGGAGTCGTGAACTCCACAGGGCGTCCAGAACGTTCAGCATCACTTGAGCGCATATGGCCACTCCGAAAACTTTGAGTCCACTTATAAACTGTTCTAACCGAAGGTGCAGGGTCACCGTAATGTTTATCAAGTTTCTCTTTAGTTTCCTGAGGCGTTTTTCCTTTCATAATGTAATGCTTAATCACCACACGAAATACTTTTGCTTCCATTTTTTGCCAATCATTCGACTTCCTTTATTCACACGAATGCCAAACACATAGAAATAGACCAATATGGCTAATACTTGATGTGCGTTCTTTCCAAAGATGCTATTAACTAAACATGACGTCGATGCCATCTATAGGACTTTGCACGGACTCCCCTCGTATTAGTAAGGGAAACGGCAGATTGTACTTTATGCCATTCAGTGTATAGGAAGTACTCATACACGGACACGTACCTGTATATAAGGAAGTGCCACCATCCAGTGCACCGGCAGACAACGCTGACCATCCTGGTACAAAGGGCGCGTGTCATCTGCGACAAATAAAGTCTCCCAGACAAAATACAACACTTGAAGGAACTATTCCACAAAAATGGGTAGGCTGAAGTGCAGACAGATTCGTAGGACATTGAAGAAGAGGAAGAGGAAGCGGGAAAGAGAATCGCTCTCCTTCCGTACTTGGAACCACTTGTAGCCAAAATTACAAAGCTACCTGAAAAATCCGCCGAAGACGAAAGAGTGGCTTTGCTAAACAGCCACTAAAACTACCTGGAACATGCAGCATCGCCTGCTAATGTGGCGAATAATGCGCTGGGCAAAGACGGCGCTGTATTTCCAAATGCTGCGAGGAGCATATCAGACAAGTGCAACTGGGAGAGACAGAGGAAACGGTTGCAGTAGGGTATAGTATCGAGGCAGACCGCACTTTTGACTTTGAGAATATAAGGGTGCTTTGCCGGGCAATCGGCTATTGGGATCCGCTGAAATACGGTTTCACGAGAATGTGGTCAACAGAGATGAAGGGTTCCATTGAAACACGGATTCACGAGAATTTGGTCAACGAAGACGAAGGATACCAACTAAGTGAGTGTGCAACCCTGCGTTAGCGGTAACACGACGACAAAGTGGCCAGCACCGTTTAGTTCCCAAGACGCATCCGAAATAACCACAGAGATGTAAACGAGGCACTCGCTACCCCCTACCACTGCAGCATCCCTGCCTTCCCCACCCACCAACTGGACAGTACCAGGCCGTCGTAGCCAGATGGAGGAGGGAACACTATAAGTATAAATACTGTAGCATCCGCACATCTCAACACTTCGCCAGAAGAGTGTGACACTCGTCGAAAAGTCGTGACATTTTAGCAATGCCACCTGGCTGGAAACCCGAGAACTTTTCAGCATCACTCTACTCTGGAGAGTCTATATTCACAGAGAGAGGTAAATGATAATGCTACAGAAATGACCACAGCCACACACCGTAAGATGAATTTTGGAGTATAGATGTAGATGTAGAGATAGATGTGCTATCAAATATTTGAGTCGTTTTTGTTTCTAGGCCTTTTATGCAGTTAAAGACATAATGGTGTTATACCAGTAAACCCCCAATTCTTTAAAAATCGAACTCCCATGTGTAGAACAACTTCATACATCTTTAAATATTTCACGTGAGGCACTAAGCGAAAAAAGGTGTAGAAAAGGTCTGAAAATGTGCTGTAAGTTAGTTGGAAATTGCAAAATGCTCTCATTATGAAACACTGGATGAACATAGTCTGAGTAATTTGCAGTACATTTTAAGGAAATACAAAGCTTTCATACATCTTCATATTTGTAATAACAATGGTTCAAATGGCTCTGAGCACTATGGGACTCAACATCTTAGGTCATAAGTCCCCTAGAACTTAGAACTACTTAAACCTAACTAACCTAAGGACAACACACACACCCATGCCCGAGGCAGGATTCGAACGTGCGACCGTAGCAGTCCCGCGGTTCCGGACTGCAGCGCCAGAACCGCTAGACCACCGCGGCCGGCTGTAATAACATATCTGCTGAATTACGTGTCGTACAGTTATTTTAGTCTGTAGGTACATTCAGCGATGTACACAACTAATGAGCCACCACTGCTTAATAGCTTGTTTGTCCGTATTTGGAACGAAATACATCAAATCGTTGAAATGGCTCTAAGCACTATGGGACTTAACATATGAGGTCATCAGTCCCTGGACTCAGAACTACTTAAACCTAACTAACCTAAGGACATCACACACATCCATGCCCGAGGCAGGATTCGAACCTGCGACCGTAGCAGCAGCGCGTTCCGGACTTCACGCCTAGAACCGTTCTGCCACGGCGGACGGCGAAATAAATCTTTGATTCTCCGTGTCAGGGATCCGACAGTTTGTTGGTACGTTTGTGGAGGTACGTCGAAATAGATGTCTAAGCACAAGTCGTGCAATTAGCATAAACAGCGGGCCGTGGATCTGCGTATGCGGTGATGGAGCCCGATAGCGACATAGATGGATTCAATATGACTTACATCAGGCGGATTTAGTCACCGAGACATCAACGTGAGCTCACTATAATGCTCCTCAAATCACTGTAGCATGATTTTGGCTCCAAGACATGGAGCTGAAAGATGATATCGCCATCTGGAACGACATCAAGCATGAAGATGGTTCAAATGGCTCTGAGCACTATGGGACTCAACATCTTAGGTCATAAGTCCCCTAGAACTTAGAACTACTTAAACCTAACTAACCTAAGGACATCACACACACCCATGCCCGAGGCAGGATTGGAACCTGCGACCGTAGCAGTCCCGCGGTTCCGGACTGCAGCGCCAGAACCGCTTGACCACCGCGGCCGGCAAGCATGAAGAGATGCAGGTGAATCGCAGCTGTCAGCGTATCTTCTTCCCACGCAAGCGCAGAAGAATGTCTCCCACAGTACATTACTGCTGCCAACAGCCTGTGTGCGTGGCGCGTTGCACGTTTAGAGCCGTAGTACTCCTCGATAATAACTTTCGTGAAGAGACCATCGACCCAGTGTAGCAGAAATGTGATTCACCCGAAGAGCCAATACGTTTTCATCTATCGACGGTCGAATTCCGATGGTCCCCTATACATTGTAATCGTAATTGTCGATGTAGTTGGGTCAACATTTGAACACACAGAGGTGGACTGCAGAGGGGCTCCATGTTCAACAGCGTACGATGAACGGTGTTCTCCGAAACACTTGCGCACCAGCATTGTGCTGTTTCGACAGAGATGCCACGGATCACCGTCTATCCTACTTTACAGAGCATAGCCCGCATCTCGTGGTCGTGCGGTAGCGTTCTCGCTTCCCACGCCCGGGTTCCCGGGTTCGATTCCCGGCGAGGTCAGGGATTTTCTCTGCCTCGTGTTGGCTGGGTGTTGTGTGCTGTCCTTAGGTTAGTTAGGTTTAAGTAGTTCTAAGTTCTAGGGGACTTATGACCACAGCAGTTGAGTCCCATAGTGCTCAGAGCCATTTGAACCATTTTTTACAGAGCATACAAGCAACCGAACCCCACGTTCTGTGAAAAGTCGTGGACGTCAACGTCCAACCATTTAGAGCCTAGTGATGGTTTCACTGACTTTCTACGTCATTCCGTAGATGCTCACGACAGTAGCACGTGGACTTTCTACCAATGTCGCCATTTTCGAGATACTTGTTCAAAGGTCTTTGTGTAATAATAATCTGCACTTTGTCAGAGTCGCTTACCTAAATGGATTTCCTGATTTTCCGCCCACATCGTCGCTAGGGAGATCCCCCGTCTGTGACTTCTGCGCTCACAATACTTTTGTTAACTCGTTACGTGCCTGCAAAGCCACCAGACGGTATCCAACTTCGCGCTGGGCAGTGGTCGTAAATGTTTGGCTGGTCAATGCATGTAGATACTGCCTGCATAGGATATTTCAAACAGAGTTCGTAGTAAAGAAAATAATTAATGAAAACGTCGTACGTGATGTTGAAGTTTTGAAGCAGGATCTAATTTTTCACGTATCTAAATGTCTATGACGTGTTTACTCCTGAACTGTGTTCCACAATGATATAATTTTGCCGCCACACTGAGTGGTATATGTGGAGATTGCGTGCATTCTATGTTGGGAATAGAATCTGTGATAAAGAAACAATAAATTAAAAATATCATGTCTGATACTTAACTTTTTTGCATGAACAGAAAATATGAAGTGTGTTTTTTTTCGTTAACTTTGTGGATGTTGTCAGCGAGAAAAGTTTCTTGAATGTTTGACATTATGTGTAAAGTATTTTCTAAATCTCTAAGTGCTCTCATTCTCAAATACCTGGTGAATAAAGTAGGATATTTGCGCACCATCTGCTACGCAGTCTCCAGACACACATTTTCTACCTGTAGTACTTGTCTTATTGTGTTAAACTTGTAACATAAGATTATACCTCTTCATGAATATATCATGACTGAAATCTGGGTTCGCAGGATAGAACGGATCAGATGATTGTGGAGAGGGCCGTAATCAGTTACTGCCAGTTGCACAAAACACACAAATTTTTAATTTCCTAAGAACCACTTAATTACACATTGCCTTAAAAGGATCAAAATAAAACAATATATCTGAAGGCCTAGTTAATAAAACTTGAGATACCTCCTGGGCTGAAAGGCCCAAAAACACACCAAAAACAAGAACGTCTGAAGGCCTCAACACAAGTTAAAAAAAAAGCTTCAAAGAATACACATGGCTGAAGGCCACATCAAAAAAATATTTCACGTAAATACTCGGCTGAAGGCCACACTCAAGACATTGAACAACTCAGGGCTTAAGGCCTAGATAACAAGAATTTCAGACAGAGGAAAATTAAAAGAAAAATGTTTTAAACAAATGAATCTTCAAATTTTAATTTAAGATGGCTGAAGGATTTTAAAATTAAAACGAACTAAATTAATAGACGGCTGAAGGCCTCGCACAGTACTTCAGTTAAAATGAAAATCACAATCTAAAACGAGCAGAACATTGGTGCTCAGAATTGTTGCAACGGTCGGCCTGAGGAGGTAGCTCTAACGTAGGGTGAGGTGAGACAGGCAACCAAAGGTAAGGTTAAATAATCGGATGGCAACCCGACCCAGGGATAGCTGAAGGAATGACCAACAACCTAATCAATTCCCTTCCTCCCGACCTACGGCAAGACAACGGAAAGTATCAGCTGAGGACGACGATACCAGCAGCACTACGTCTTCAAAATGGGCGTCTAAAAACGGACGAGGCACAATAACCACTCTAAGAAATAAATATGGACGAACAACTAAAACACTGTCGAACTACACGATGTGCCGGACAGCGTCAACACGGCGAGGAAAAACACACTGCCGGAAAACTACGCTAACGACCAGGGCAGGTAACTGGGGCGTTAACGGTCACAAGGCAGAATATACCGCTGGTGCACTTCACTGGTAAGTAACAACCAATTTAATAGTTGAAGACCATGCAGGAAGTCGGCTGCCTGGCCGGTGTGAACGAGCGGTTCTAGGCGCTTCAGTCTGGAACCGCGCGACCGCTACAGTCGCAGGTTCGAATCCTGCCTCGGGCATGGATGTGTGTGTGATGTATTTTGGTTAGTTAGGTTTAAATAGTTCTAAGTCTAGGGGAGTGATGACCTCAGATGTTAAGTCCCATAGTGCTCAGAGCCATTTGAACCATTTGGAAGTCGGCTGCAAAATCTCGCCGACTCTAACACACCATACGTTGCTGCTAGCCGGAACGGCCCAGGAAGCAACAACCGGCAATGAAGGAAGAGATGTCACAGCAGTTGAGGTTTGATAACAGGTTAACTGATCACTCAGCTTGTGTCCAGATTCGGTGGGGAAAGAACTTTGTAGCTCTCGCAGCTAGCACCATACAATCCGACCGCGCTTGCACGCCTCCAGGGGTCCTTGTCTGACCGCGCGCCGTGGAGACTTCCTCGTTGCTCTGTCACAACCGACCGACTGCATTCAACATGCAGAGAGCGTTACAATAACCGGTCAGTCAAAACCACGCATGGTTCCGCGGAAACACTTCCACAAACAACTCGAATGATACTAAAACCAGTCACTGAGGAACAACAAGGACGAATCACAAATAGACACACACGGAGAACTCAGAAGCGGTCGGAGACCAAATACACGTTGTCCGATGAGAGGACCGACCGAACGACCAACCAAGGTCGTCCCCAGTCAAGTCACGTGTGTCAGCAACGATCGGGTGAATCATGGGTGCCCGGACCCCACTGCTGCTTCGTCCCGACTCAAATCCCGACACACGGCGACCCGCGAATCATGGGTGCCCGGACCCCACTGTTGCTTCGTCCCGACTCAACTCCCGACACACGGCGACCCGGAAAAACTAGCGTTCGCTCCAAAGATAATACGACAGTGCTCTTATCGATACACGCTGCTGCTGCCACTCACAGGCAAGCAAGCCAGAAACTTAGTGTTGCCAGTAAATCGAATAAGAAACGAGGCGACACTACCGTAAACACCAGATGACAAACAATAAATGGCATGAACATGAGCCGCGCACGGCTTAGTGACAGCATTTTAAATTTTTAAATTAGGTCATAAATCAAGTGAAATACTGAAAATCAAATTTTTCTGCTCCTGGAAGCCGTTGGGTAGACAACCTCATGGGTTCGGGGTTTCGGGACAATCGCTTGGCAATATGAATACCGTGTTTTGCAAATGTAATAAAAGTTATATTTAGACTGTACGCGTTGCGATTTATTTTAAAGCATCTTTAGAGGTTACTTAAAAATCTGTTTCCGTCATCGTAAACAGTTTTCAGTTTCATATTACCACTATTAAGCGTTGTTAAACTGTAATTAACAGATTCGCAAGAGAAACTACGTTGTTACAGTTATGACTGAAGACACTTTAAAGTAAAGGGAAACGCGTATGATATATACAATCCTTTTGTTGAACTCGGTGCTACGTAACCTTCATTACTTGGTACATATTCACGGAGAGTAGCAGTTCCTGCCGCGTTTTAAAGTGACTGTCACTGTCAGGGTGTGACGCTCGTCTCCGGTTCCTGTCTCCGTTTCTCAGTCTGTAAAAACGGAACCCATATAGGATAACTTGCCAGCCTGTCTGTCTGTTGGACCGTTAAAAACCCCTTTTCTCAGGAATGGGTAGACGTAACAAAATGAAATTTAAGTCACATATTTATGTCTATGGCCTCATGGTGGTATAATAAACGATAGCTTCAAAACCTCAGTCCAGTCAAAAGATACGACCATTTATGTCATGTATTTTGATACTTTTAAACTCAGTCATCAAGACCTGCACGTACTTGTGTAAAATCTTATGTGACTTAACTGCTAAGTCCCTAAGCTTACACACTACTTAACCTAAATTATCCTAAGGACAAACACACTCACCCATGCCCGAGGGAGGACTCGAACCTCCTCCGGGACCAGCCGCACAGTCCATGACTGCAGCGCCCAAGACCGCTCGGCTAATCCCGCGCGGCTGCACGTACTTCCCGTTGCTATACAATCATGAAATTTAGCAAGAAGAATAGTTTCACAGTACAAGTAAAGAGAAAATTCCGGACTTGTTAATTCCTACTTTTAAGACACCTTTATACAGGAACGGACGAACGTGTCAAGTTGAAATTTATATCACATTCTGAGGTCTATTGTCCTTTGGCGGTGTAAAAATGTTAGGCTTCTAAGTCAATGCAATCAAAATATACTGTCATTTATGTCACATAGTTTGATAGCCGCAAACTCTCTCTTTGAAATGTATAGGACACTTCCCCTTGACGTCGAATCATAAAATTTGACAAGAACAAAGGTTTCAAAGTAAAGGAAAAGAATCATAAAACTGCTATTTTTTAATTATATCACACTTTTCTTTTAGTCATCAGTCTTCTGACTGGTTTGATGCAGCCTGCCACTTATTGCTCTTCTGTGCCAACCTTTTCATCTCAGAGTAGCACTTGCAACCTGTGTCCTCAATTATTTGATGGCTGTATTCCAATTTTTGTCTTCCTCTACATGTTTTACCCTCTACAGCTTACTTTAGTACCATGGAAGTTATTCTCTGATGTCTTAACACATGTCATCCTGTCCCTGTCCGCCCCCGGCAGCTGAGTGGTCAGCGCTACAGAATGCCAATCTTCAGGGGCCAGGTTCGATTCCCGGCTGGGTCGGAGATTTTCTCCGCTTAGGAACTAGATGTTGTGTTGTCCTAATCATCATAATTTCATCCTCATCGACGCGCAAGTCGCCGAAGTGGCGTCAAATCGAGAGACTTGCACCCGGTGAACGGTCTACCCAAACGGAAGCCCTTGTCACACGACATTTACATTTTATCCTGTGCCTTGTCCTTGTCAGTGTTTTCCACATATTCCTTTCCTCTCCTATTCTGCGCTGAACCTCTTCATTCCTTACCTTATCAGTCCACCTAATTTTCAATATTCTTCTGTAGCACCACATCTGAAATGCCTCATTTCTCCTCTGTTCCGGTTTTCCCACAGTCCATGTTTCACTACCATGCTATTACTCCAAACGCACGTTTTCAGAAATTTCGTCATCAAATCGAGGTCTATCTTTGATACTAGCAGACTTCTCTTGGTCAGGAGTGCCCATTTTATCAGTGTTAGTCTGATTTTGATGTCCTCCTTGCTCCGTCCGTGATGGGTTATTTTGCTGCCTAGGTAGCAGAATCCCTTAACCTCACCTGCCTCTTGACTATCAATCCTGATGTTAAGTTTCTCGCTGTTCTCAGGTTTACTACTTCTAATTACTTTTGTCTTTCTTCTGTTTACTTTCAGTCAATATTCTGTACTCGTTAGACCGTTCATTCAGTTTAGCAGACCGTGTAATTCTTCTTCACTTTCACTGAGGACTGCAATGTCATTAGTGAATGCCATCACTGACATCCTTTCACCTTGAATTTTAATTCCGTTCTCGTACCTTCCTCTTATTTCCATCAGTGCTTCTTCAATGTATAGCTTTAACAGTGTGGGCGAAAGATTACATCCCTGTCTTGCAATCTTTTTAATCCGAGCGCTTCGTTGTTGGTCTTCGTTATTTGTTATCCGGCTTCAAAAATGAAATTAACGTTATCGAATGACTAAGAATTCCTGGGACAGATTCTTGCCAGTATCAATATCGATAACAGGCAAAAATCGTGAAGTTTCCGCATTCCTGGAGTGGTTGAACTGTCTGTTTACATAATTAAGTTTGTACGGAATCTTTAGTATGCGAGTCCTTCTCGCGCCTGAGCTATTTTTACTGCAGACACTTCGTACAGTCCGCACTGATACGCCAGGAAATGGGCGACTTCATGGGCACGTTCGAAGACGATAGCTTCTCGGCCATTCTGTTACGTCAGCACCTCGATCTGCCTTGCTGCATTGATTCCATGAAACCGACTGGCACCAATACACTATTTCACTGCCATGCCTTATGTAAGCGAAGGAGAGCAACCCTGATTGCTTGCGTCCAGTTCTATACCATCTACAGCGCATCAAAGCGACCAACGTGCTCTTTTAACGGAGACTAATATTTTATCCAGTGAGGTCTCATATATTATGGAAGATAGCACACAGGACACGACAGATGCCACATCAAACTATAGTCATTTTCGGCTCTGTTCCATTCGCGTATTGAGAGGAAAATGACTGTGTATATGCCTTACGTTCTCATATTCCCGTAATTAAATACGCCGTGGACTCAGCAGAATGGTCGCTGTCTTCTTTCTCGTATCTACATCTGTAACTATAGTTAGCAAATCACCGTACATTGCACGGCAGAGTGTGCGTCCCACTTTATCTTCTATGAGGGCTTCTCCGGCCCATTACAATACTAACAACGCGTTTCTAAATTTATTAGTTGTCTCCTATTATTCTATTATCCAAACTCTAGAGCAGTAGTATACAATTTGCCCTAATAGCGTCTTGTATGCGGTGTTCTTTCCGTTCCCTTGTCTCTTTTAATTAAATTGTTTTCCATGCGCTTCAATACTGCTGATATTATGTGGTCTTCCTAGATCCTATAGCTTCTTGGTATTAACCGTAAATGTTGAAACAGCTAAACAAGTTCCACAATTTTACCATTAAATTCGTAATGGAAAACTTTGATCTTATCGACATTACCTTGCATTTATACACGTGAACTGACGTACGGCGGGGAGAGCCGTGGAGTGCTCGACTGGCAAATTTAGGTTTCGTAACAGATTTAGCATTTAAGTTTTACCGCCATCGCCCCTACCCCACCAAAGGAAATTCATTTTCCAATATTGTAGCTTCCTCTCGATGCTTTGTTTCTGGGCGAAGAGATTAAATCAAACCGTTTCTTTAAAATGAATCTATTAAAAAAAAAAAGTGACGTTCGGGAAATTTAGGCTCAACTGAATTCTTCAAATGCGAGACGCCAGTATAAATAAAAATGGAAAACTGGATCTTAAAATAAGAGCAAAGATTGGTTTTTGACCCACCGTGTTTCGTAGTGGTCAATTATCAAGCAATTAATGGTTCAAATGGCTCTGAGCACTATGGGACTTAACTGCTGTGGTCATCAGTCCCCTAGAACTTAGAACTGCTTAAACCTAACTAACCTAAGGACATCACACACATCCATGCCCGAGGCAGGATTCGAACCTGCGACCGTAGCGGTCATCAAGCAATTACTTCAAACGGATCGTATGTAGAGTTTGCCAAATGTCCAGAATGTTATGAAAACCTAGTATATACCTAAGTATATTTTTGGTGCACACTAAGAAGTATCCAGAGCTCTGGCGCACAATACCTACGTAGAAAGACTATTCATACGAAACGAGAATGACCATGTAGGCATGTAAATACTGGATGGCTATAATTATACTTTCCCTATTTAACACGTTATAACACGGAAACTAATGACCGTATGAGTACCAAACTTAGTACCATTAATGTCAAGGAGAAGAAAAATAATGCAGAATGAATTCAAATGAAACACTTTTAATATGGTGTTACGGTAATCATGCCATTAGATAACGGCACCTTTACTGCTTAAAAGGGGCTCAATATGGCGCTCATTAGACTCCAGCAGAGTCTGAAAGTCAGGATTTCATGCTGCACAGCAGAACGAACCATGTCCGTAGGTATGCTGTCTACTACTCTAGATATGCTGCGCAGATCAGCACATGTTTGAAAGTTCCCCCTGGTAAACCCTGTCTTTCAGGTAGCCCCACAACCAGAAATCACAGGGAGTGAGATCAGGTGATGGTGCCGGGTAAGCATTTGGAAAAGATCGGCTGATAATTCGATAGTTTTCAGATATGTTTCGGAGAAACAGGTGAACTTAACGAGCGATGTGCGGTGGGGCTGCATCCTGCATGAAAATTGTTGAGTTCAATGCGTCTTTCTCCTGTAGGGCGGGTATGACATGCTGGCGAAGCATATCGCAGTAACGCTGGCCAGTCACAATGCTCATCTTTAATCTTTGAGCGCCAAACTGTTCAAAAAAGAATAGGCCAATGACGAAAAATGATGAACGTAGCCGTGGTACCACACATTAGCGTGAGACGTTCACCATGCAGAGGAACCTCACGCACAGTTATTGGAGGTGAAGATCCCAACACTCGACAATGTAGTGTGTTCACCTCACCCGCCAGAGAAAAATGAGCTTGGTCTGTCTATAGAATGGTCCAGGGCCAGCCCCCGTCAACTTCAATGATTGCGAGAAAGTGGAGAGCGAAGCCAACACGTCGTTGTGAGTCTTTTGGTGCAAGCTGCTGTACGATGTGGATCTTCTACAGATACGATTTGGGAATGGTTCGTAGAACCTTCCGTACATTGGAACACAGGCCGTTCAACTGCCATGACACAGCGCGCACTGTCTGACGATAGGTAATTGTGCGCGGCGTTGTCTGCCGTAGCAACAGCGATTTCATCAACCACCTGTGGTGCAATCGGTCGACGGCCTCTTCCCGGAGCGACGCCCAGTTCTGCAGTCGATTCGAACTTCTTCATCACGGTCCGTACAGCAGGTGGAGAAAGAGGACTTTACCGTGATCCTTTCAGCCCGCGATATCCTCGAAGTACAGCTATAGCATTGCTGTTGTTTTTATAACAGAGCTTCACCAACAATGCCCTGATCCTTTTGTCCAAGCTCATGTTGACACGTCAACAAGTCCACTGCGACTGGTCAGGTGTGTGAGATTATGAATCACGATGACTGATCACGGCCCTGGTGGCCATAGTTGGAACTAGACGGTGGCGCTGTGACGCATGGAAATCATGCAGCCCATACTCTGGACATTATAGTTACCAAGTTTGGTACTCTTGCGGTAATTATTTTCCGTGTTATAACGTGTTGAATAGGAGAGTTTAACTATGACTACCCGGTATTAATGGCACAGATTTATTAGGTTCCTCTGACATCTATCGTTGTCTTAAGAACATGAAAGTGAAAGGAGGTAAAGAAGCAGGTGGAATGGATCGATTATCAGACAGATCGCACATTAAACTAGTGAAGGAAGATGTTACATATAAATTAAACGAAAATATCAATATCGAGAAGGGAAGTTGCTACTCACCATAAAGCGGAGATGCTGAGTCGCAGATAGGCACAACAAAAGGACTCTCATAATTAAAGCTTTCGGCCATTCTGCCTTCGTCAACACTAGACACACATACACACACACGCTAGTGCAACTCACACACACGACTGCAGTCTAGCAACTTTCCTTCTCATAATTGTTATATTCATCCTGGATTTTCCATTGTTAACGAAAATGTCACCGACGTATAATACAACCATAAACTGATAATACTGAGACAAGTTGTGAACACTGTAATATAATACTTGTAGGACAAAATACAGTTGGTGCGTAGTGGAGTTACCATAGTGAATCAGCATCGAGCTTGTGTCGTGCAGTGGAAACATAACAGTTACGTACGAATAAAAAAATCTGCACCTCTATCAAAAGCTGAAGCATATATCATGCAGATAGAATGTACGCTAGCTAGATTGGCAACCTGTGTGCTACATACAAACTTCGAGAGACTATATCAACCGTAGGTGCGAAGGAAGCAGACCACCACGGAAAACGTTGGTAATCCATAGAAACACAACAGGTAATGTTTTAATGGTTCCTAACAATAACGCGCCCATCCGATCTAAGCCCAACAACTATAAATTAAGTAAGCGATAAGCCAGCCGCTGTGGCCGAGCGGTTCTAGGCCTTCAGTCCGGAACCGCGCTGCTGCTACGGTCGCAGGTTCGAATCCTGCCTCAGGCATGGATGTGTGTGATGTCCTTAGGTTAGTTAGGTTTATGTAGTTGTCAAGGGGATTGATGACCTCAGATGTTAAGTCCTATAGTGCTTAGAGCCATTTGAACCGTTTTTTGAAGTAAGCGGTAAACTATCCGTAACTTGTTAAATGCATAAAATAAACAGTCATTTATGATCAGATAAAAAGAGAAGCACATTTAAAAAAAAACTGCCGTCCATGATCAAGTCTCAAGCTCTTAACTATGACAGCAACAAAAGGTGAAGCATTGTGTTACGCTAGACAGCTTTCCTAAGCACGTACAGGAAGCTACACCTAAACATTGTCATATCCTACAATAGGCTGCTGAAGTTATCTGAACTCTTACTTTTCTTCAGTTCCATCTATTCATATTTCTTCTTTTTTCTGGTCTTTATTCCGTATCTTCATGGGGTCCACATGTTAAGCTGGATTTAGGAATGTTTGTGGTGCAGGATGAGCGGACACCCTTCCTGTAACTAATCCTTTCCCCTGTAAGGTTAGTTGCACACCAAAACATTACTGGAAACAGTCACATCCATCAAAGATCTCAGAGTATGCATATACCGTAATTTAAACTGGGAAGAACACATAAAGCTAATGATAGGAAATTCTGCGGAACAATAGTCAAGAATCCAGTCCATTAACGAAGAAGATAGTTTACAAAAACCTTGTTCGACAGATACTTGACTACTGCTCACTGGTCTGGGTTCCTCATCAGATGCCGACCTCTGTGGCCGAGCGATTCTAGGTGCTTCAGTCCTTAACCGCGCTGCTACTACGGTCGCAGGTTCGAATCTTGCCTCGGGCATGGATGTGTGTGATGTCCTTAGGTTAGTTAGGTTTAAGTAGTTCTAAGTTATAGGGGACTGATGACATCAGATATTAAGTCCCATAGTGCTTAGAGCCATTTAAACCATTTGAACCTTACCAGATCCGGTTGATAGAAGAAACGAGAAGATCCAAAGGCGAGCTTCGTCACAGCTTCATTCAGTAAGCGAGAGAGTCGCGTAGCTGCTCATCCAACTCCAGAGGAAGCCGCTACTAGGGAGGCATTGTGCGGCGTGCTGTAGTTTATTGTTAAAATTCCGAGAGCCTATTTACTAGAAGAGTAAACCAGTATGTGACTTTGACGGACGTTCATATAGCGAAAGAAAAGAAAAAAATTAGGGGACAATTAGAGGGATTATAACTCACATGGAGGCTTACCAACAACTGTTCCCGACTGGAACAATGAAGAGGGAACCGGCACGAAACATGCTTCTCTCCCCCACAGCCACGCACCTTGAAGTGACTTGTGATCACGGATGAAGGTAACCAGTGCACTTGGCGCAACTTCTAGTCATGAAGTAATGTACACGACTATTTGCCACAATGAAAAATTATTCCACCTCCAGGATTCGAACCGACTAATTCCGAAACAGTGGCGCCCCACAAGAATGCACTAACGACGTCAGCTACGGAGCCCAGTACTAGGCTACTGACGCCATCACATGTAACACTTACACTGACGAGCTAAAATATTATGACCACCTGCTTTATAGCGTGTCGGGTTATCTTAACGCAGTATATCACCGATTCTGCGTATCATTGATTTTGCAATTCGTTGGTATATTTGTGGAGCTTTATGGTACCAGGTGTCTACGCACAAGTCATGTAATTCCCGCAAATAACTGGCCGCTGATTTGCATACGCAGTGATGGCACTCGATAGCGACCCAGATGGGAACCATCGGATCCACATCAGGGGAATTTGGTGGCCAAGCCATTAATGTGAGTTCACTATAATACTCCTCGAACCGCTACACAGAGATTTTGACTTCGAGACACGCAGGAGAATGTCTGCAGTAGCATAATACTGCTCCCACCAGCCTGCGTCAGTGGTGCGGTACACATTCCGTCAGCCGTTCGCCTGGATGCCGCCGTTTGTGGAGACGACTAAGGATCTGGTGTAGCAAAATCTTGATTCGTCCGACGAGCCGATCCGTTTCCAGTGATGCGTGGTCCAACCTAGATGATCCCAAGCCCACTACAATCGTAACTGACGATGTCCTTGTGCCAACACGCGAACACGAATGGTCGTCTGCTGCTAAGCCCCCTGTTCAACTATGTGCGCTGAATGGTGTGCTCCGAAACACATGTGCATCCACCAACATTTGGCTCTTTCACCAGGGCTGCCACAGATCGCCATATACCCTACTTTACAAGGCAGACAAGCTCACGTTCTGTGAACAGTCGAGGACCTCCAACCATTTAGCGCGTAGTGGTTGTTTCAGTGTGCTTCTACCATTTTCCATAGATGCTCACTGACAGTAGAACTTGAACATTCGATCAGCTTCGCCGTTTTTGAGATACTCGTTCACAGGCTGCGCATAATAATTTTCTGCCCTTTGGCAAAGTCGCTTAGCTCAGAAGATTTCTGCATTCGCAGAGCATAATTTCGCTAGCATAGTCCCCATCAGCTTGTGCTCGGCTTACATACTTTTCTTATTGCGTCACGTGCCCGCAACGCCAGCAGGAGCACTCCAAACTTCCAGTGCGCAAAGGTCGAATGTTTTGGTTGATCAGTGTATATGGCGTTGCATGCTGTCATCACTAAAGTACCCTACTTAACACCTCTACATCTACATCGATACTCTGCAGATCACATTTAATTGCCTGGCTTATCGAACCACAATTCTCAAACTTGTTGCGTCTTCCACAGGAACCTGGGCGAGAACACGTTCCCCGTGCTGCCGACGGCCGGCCTGGAGCGGCTGCTGGTGCTGAAGGTGTTCAACAACCCCGAGCTTCGGGAGTTCCCCCCACCGGAGCGGTTCCCGCGCGTGCAACGCCTGATGCTGGCCTACGCCTACCACTGCTGCGCCTTCCTGCCGCTGCTGCCACCCGACCTGCCTCCCAAGCCACCCCTCAAGGACGCCGTCATCTTCCCCGAGGACTCCGAGTTCGACATGAGCCTCTGGAATTCCAGCCTGACCGATATCTGGCCTCAGTTCCGTGAGTGCTGCACCGAGCACTAAGCACTGCAACCGCATTTGCTAAATTCCTCATCAAAACCTGAGAATATAGTCTAGTGAAACAATTATAATTCTCGTTGCTGGGAAAATAAGTATATATTGATGTACTTAAGTCATTTTCAGTTGATCATATACGTAAGTCCAAGTGTAGTTTGTCTGTGCGTGCCACTACAGCTCCACAACCCAACCTCGTTGCCAGCCCCTTGTGGGTTACATATGGTAGCCCTCCATCCCTTGTCCATGATGAAGATGTCGGTTGGAATTGCGTGGATTAGTTACTAAGACATGGGAGTCAAACTTGGCATTCCATTTACAGACTCCATTCAAGGAGCTGGGAACCGAGTGACAAAGCAACTGGGACTGGCCGAAATGTTTCTGAGTTTTAACTGTTCAAAACAGAATGTTTTGGGATGTTATAGAATTTTCTGGTTCAAGGGCTTTCTACAGGGTTCCAGAGTGGTATAAAACGGGATAAAAAAGGTTCGAGAATCTTCTAGAACGACAATGTTCTAGAATTCTCCAGAGTGTTAGAAAATGTTACACAACATTCCACTACCCTGTTGTGGATTATAAGGGCATATAGGACGGTGATGAGGTGTATGCACCAGTTACTTTCCGAAATCAATTAGGGCAGATCATCTTTATAACGTTCTTGAATGTTATCAAGTGATCTGGAATGGTCTCAAAAAACAAATGACTATAAAGACAAAGCGAAATCGTTTTTTCTCAGCCAGTTAAAAAACTGTTCCCTATACTTATAGGATGCAGTCTGCAGATTGGTTTAGGCACTTGTTTCAGTTTAGTAGCCACCTGTGTATCTCGTGCAACGAAACCCTTTCATTACTTCGACTGGTATAAAATTGAGTAAACTAATTATTAAAAGAAAAATATAAGGGGCGTTTTACATATTCAATCCCTTGAGCAAAAGGGTCAGGCGTTTAGAAAGAAATGTACCAGATGTTACGCTGGGGAGGAAGGAGGGAGTAACAGAGTGATGAAAAAATCGGTATGCTTGTCCATTACTTGCAGCGACAAAGCCAGTTGGAAAATACGATTAGTACTCGACGCCAGAGACATCAAAAAATGTTTGGTATCCATAAGGACTAGCCCTGAAAACCTAGAAGAGCATTTACATACATTTCACTAAATAAAGTTTCTTAACAGCATTTGTTTAAGAGTTTCTTACTGGTAAATTACGTAGGAAAGTAATTTCTTGAAAGGATACCTGCTGAAATTACTTATTTAAGGTCTTATCCTCTATTGAAAAGGGTAAATAGAAGTGTCCCAAAAAACACCGACAAATATTGGGGACAGGTTCCTAACAAAGAAACAAAAAAAGAATTATAGTAAACATTGCCTCTGAAATGCATACCTTAAGAGCTATGAGCACTTTTTCATGTTTGATACTATGAAACAGATGTCTTCCACGGCAAGGACTTTGCTTTCCATATTTAGAAGGAAGTAATATAGACCGAACCAAGGAAAATGCAAGTAGAGTAAACATGGAGTCTAGTGAAATACATCTCATCTACTGAACAAGAATGCACTTTAGAGCCCATATTTACATGACATTTTTTTCTTGTTTCGGTCCAGACTACCTCCTCCCTCCTCCCAAAATATGGAAAGCAAAGAGCTTGAAGTAGAAGAGATGCATTTCATAGTATGATAACTGAGGAAGTGCTCATAGCTCTTAAGGTATGCATTTTAGAGCCCATGTTTAGTAAACATTTTTTCTTCTTTTGGTGTGATGAAAGTGTCCCCAAAGCCTGTCGGTGTTTAATTGGGACACGCTGTATATAGCAGTTCTAGATAAAGTCCATGGCCAATAGCTTCTAGGGCAAATCACAAGGTAACTTGCTGATTGCCACTGTCACATGATCAGAATATGTTGTTCTTAAACAGAAGATTTTGCAAGCATTCAGGGAAGCAGGAGTGAGGCAACTTGCAAAAGTCAAACTTCAGACAGGCTGAAATAAAATTTCTTATAAAAGATAACAGTATAAGATGCGCCAGATGCAGAACTGCAAAATGATTACATTGCAACTTCTTTCAATTTTTTACCCAATATTATACCTGTTTCGACTATTGACTGATTACATTTAAACTTTTATATAACGCAGTCTGAGGCAGTTCATGTCTGTCATCACACTCCATACTCTAATGAGTAATAATACACCCACTGTGTCAACATGGGACTCTTTGTTTCCTGTACCTTCATATGATGTAGTTGTCTCGGAACACCAGCTTTCAGTGGTACTGCATATTCATCCTGTACCAATAAAATTTTGATTTAACATGCCAACTACTGATGACAAGCGAGTAATAAATATTTTCACATCTGTGATGAATGACTAACAGTTTAATTATCATACTAGAGAGGTATATTATGTTGACCACTCACATTCTGGACTGACATTTCTTTCAGAACTGACCATACATCTTTAATTTTGTTCTGACAGTTATTCACTCTCTTGGTGTAAAGCATTGTTGTAGCCTGTCTAACGACATTCCTCAGCATTACGTAGCATTGTCTGTAGTGAAATCCTGTTAGCGGGCTCTGATTCTCCTTGAGATTGTGATGCAACTCCCGATTTCTTCTACATAATATTCTAACGCCATTAGTTACCAAAATCAGTTGCTTATTAGTACTGCATGATTGACTGCAATTATTTTTCATGGGAAAGAGCTATCAAAAGCGTAATAAGTATTTGAAGAGATGTGTTATCTTTACCCTTCAAATTGCCTGTATGCTAGAAGTCTCGCCCTGTTTCTCCTTCGAGATTGGCTTTGGATCTCTGCATTGCTTGTGGGCCCATATCTCTAAATCTTTTGTTCACTGACTTGGTATATGACTATTCTTTGACACCTTTCCCTATTGCAGTGTGTGCGTGTGTGTGTGTGTGTGTGTGTGTGTGTGTGTGTGTGTGTGTGTGTGTGTGTGTGTGTGTGTGTGTGTGTGTCTGTGTATGTGTCTGTTATTAATTTTTCTTACATAGCGGGCATGAACTAAAAAATAACCTATGAAGATATTGTCTATAAACGTGCTGTTGTTTCATTGAAATCTTGTTTGGAATACTTCTCTCTGCATCATACTGTAAGTTTTAGGTATAGCCATTAAAATTCCTTTCTCTGGAGAATCCTACAGAAAGACTATTTTGAAATACCGACACAAAATATACTTCTTGTCTTCCCTAAAAACCAAGCCTACCAGAGAGTCAAGCCTGGAGAGGAAAATCGCGTAATCTGGACTGGGGGATTTGTAGAGCCCTATAACGAAATTTTTTGCTTGAACATTCAAATTTTTCTGTACACCCTTAAAATATTAGGTTTTTACAGTGTTTTGATATTCTCACTCTTTTAAATGAGATATTACGCTTGGCGTAAATGGCCACTCTTCCATTTTGCAATGAACTCCTTGCAAAGAAATCACGTATGAAGTACCCCTCCATACGAAGTATCCCTCCATAGGAAGCCTTACTATTTTTTCGCTACTTAAATGATGAGATACAATAATGTCAGTGTTAAGATGTATCTTTAACTGCCTTAATATTTTGATAAAACAAGCTTACTGTGCCTTCTGATCAGTATTCATCATTTACTGAAACAACTTGCAGCATTATAGGAACGTCCTTCGGACAGGAATACCCCATACGTGAGTTCATCCTGTATACACTTTATCGCCGGTATTTGGTCTTGAGTGAGTCGGGATCGACTTATTGCAGCTGTTATTGACTGCCTTGGGAGAGCTCTATGTTTTCCATTTAACAACAGCTATACGGACCTTGATAAATTATTACTACATTATTTTACCTTGGCACTGTTGGTATGTGAACGTCTCTGGAACCCTCGAGCCTATGCATACTTATGTTGATGGCCCTATCACTTTAATACATTCTTTTAATTACGTTTCAGACGTGCCTTCCATTTTCTTTTACTTCGGTCTTCAGATGTATTGATGTTAGTCTCATATTCTGAGCATACACATGATATTAAGAGCCGATTGTTGAATAATTGCTTTTTTGGTCTATGTTGCACGATGAAATTACCTGTAGGTGAGAGATTTTATCTTTTTCAGTTGCCTGAAAATCACAAATTTTCTGTAATCTCTCACCACCTGGAAACACGGACGAACTACATGATTACGATGATGGTGATGATGATGATGTTTGGTTTGTGGGGCGCTAAACTGCTCAGTCATCAGTGCCCGTAAAATGTCCCAATCTTTGCACAGTCAAATTTTAGCCACGTTCACAAATGACGATGATGACGATGATGATGATGAAATGATGGGGACAACACAAACACCCAGTCCCCAGGCAGAGAAAATCCCACTCCCGTTCTGGAATCGAACCCGGGTCCCCGTGATCCAGACGACATGATTAGCAGAATATGTTTGAGGCATGGGTTATGTTATTTTAAGAGATACTCCCCACTTTACGTTGGGTCAATGTTCCGCATGCTGAGCCTGTTCGTAATGCTTGGGAGTATGTTATATAACCTACCTGCAGTGTTTTTGTTGTCCCAAACAAACTGCAGTTTGTCTAATTCCCAGACACGTATATGTTTTTCATTAAATATATGAATTCTTGTGATCTCATGTATTCGGTGATATTGTTACCGCCCCTGAAAATACGATACTACCCTGCAACGAAGCCCTATATCTAACGGAAGTATCCAGATAATCACCAGGAAATCGTCTGCAGGTGTAGTGTGAAATCACCGGTGAGGCTCAAGAGACTTTTCCGCTGTATTCGTCATAGTATTGTTCCGGAGCTCCCCAGACGAAGACAATGCACCAAGATGCTGGGAGCGTAGCAGAACTCTACTTTTAATAATAAATGAACATGTCCGTAGCAGTGTTTACGTCGCTATTATATCGTTATATGTTGAAGCCTTAGATGCAGGACACAGATAAATTATTTTACTGTACGAAAGAAATTAATTTTTGTATTGAAATAAATGAGTATGTGAGTGCTCCAATCCATGGTTGCGAGATGTGATGTATGTTTGCAGAAAACCTGAGCAAGAAGTTCGGGCCTCAAGTGACAGACCTGTGGGAGAGCTTCGGGTCGGATTTCACGTATCCGGGTAACCTGCCGGCCTACGTGGAGGAGTACTTCGAGGAGAACGACGGCGGTCGAACTGTCGCAGCCGACCACGGCGCCGCGGACTTCGTGCGCTGTGTGCCCCTGCCAGGTAGGCCGCCGAGCGACGCAATGTACCGCTATGCACGCCGCGCGGCAGGAATGAATAGACCGCGAATAAACGTTTCGTTCACACCTGTAGAACATTTTGTATGCAGCAGGTGCATGAAGCCGTTGTACTGAGAAATGAGTGCTGCATGCAACGGTGCAAATTCACTCTTGGCTCTTTCTCTGGCTTAGTGGTCGTCGTGCTCAAGCACAGGAGCTTCCCCATTCCCGACGTGGGGACACGTGCAACAATCGTGCACCTGCCAGAAGTTCTCTTCATTTGTTTCTACGTCTCACTGTTGATAATTCCACAGATAATAAAGACAGAATGAAACGAAATTACTGTCTGTGATTCCTCATAAGAAAGAACCACCTGGAAACAACAAATGCAAACGTGAACGAAAAAAAAGCCTTACATAGTATTTCCGACGGTTCCTTTTCGAGGCACTTTGATATACAAATAGTTTGCGCCGAGAAGAGCAAATAAAAGAGCACTGAACTCGTACTTACAATAGAAATAGGTGCCTCCACTATTGCTATCAAGGTACCTAAATATGCGGGGAATTTCATCTCAGTTCAAAATCTCACGCCAGACAATCACTCTTCTCTGCAGTTTGGAGACTGAATACCTTCGATTCAAAATCTCACGCTACATAACCACGATTCTCCGCAGTTTGGAGTCTGAGTACCTTCAGTCTCAAAACAGCAGAGAAGAGTGTTTATATCACGTGAGATTTTGACATGAGATGCAAATTCCCACACTTTTTGGGGACTTTGGATAGCAACAGTGAAAGCAGCTGTTTCCATTATAATGACGTGGAATTCTTGTACATAATTTTGTTTCGATGTATCGTACTGTGTTGATGTAGTTTGATTGTTCACTCCTAGGAAATACCATGCTTACATTTTCTTGTTCGAAATTTCTTCCCGTTGCTCTTGTTCGATATGCCTGATCTTGTGGCAAAATTTTAGTCACCCCCCTCCTTTAGAGCACACTCGCCGGTTTGGAACGATATAGATGGTACAGGACTCGAATTAGTCGGTCGTATGACTATCCATCATTGAGTAAGTCATGGCAGTGAAGGTTTCTATATGTGACAATCGGCTGCATGGAATCAGCACAATAAGATGAGTCGACGTGAAGGCCTGACAGAATCGCAGAACGGAGCTGTCGTGTTTGGCGTACACATGACCACACCGTGAATGGAGGTCCTCGATTTGTAAATATAGCAGCGCGAAATGCCCGTTGTGCTACAAGGAATGGTGTACCACTCGCAATCATCTGACAAGGCAAAGAGAACAGTGGGAGTTAGAAGATTCTTGATCGAGTGTCATGCAGTGACTGTGACAATCGATTTCACAACAAAGAGGAACTGCTGTCAGCGAATTCAGTGCCATCTGAACAAGTTTCCGAAAGAACATTGACAAGAAAATTTGATGAATGAGCCAAACATCATAAAAACTGGACTGAGGCCGACGGAGTACATGTAGTGTGGCCCGACAAGTCGTGATGTCGCTCAAATCTTTAATGATTGAAGGAGTTACATGCGCTGACGGCTCAAAGAGGAGTAGAATTCGCAATGTATGGAGGGTGTCGTTCAGGCCGTAGATAATTCTGAGATGCTCTCAGGGTTTTTTTTTTTTTTTTTTTTTTTAACTATGACTTGGATCCACTCAGGTTACCGTTATCATGATCCTGGATTCGCCCAAATGAGGCTACTCTCTACGCTAGAGTTGGTGTTGCATAGTATTAGAGGATTTACGAGTCTCTAAGATGTCATATTGCTCCAACAGGTCCATTCCTGCCGTGCCAAGACCTGTTCGACTGGTGGACGCTGCGCTGCGGCGTGTGGGTGGTCTTCCTGCTGGCCATGCTGGGTAACGGTACCGTCGTCTTCGTGCTCATCTTCTCCAGGAGCAAGATGGACGTGCCGCGCTTCCTCGTCTGCAACCTTGCCGCCGCCGACTTCTTCATGGGCATTTATCTCGGTAAGTCCAGTCATCTTCACAGAAACGTGATTCATTTTTAACCTACAAACTCTTGCAGACGTTTGCTTTTACAAGTTTATATTGTTCTATATTCCATTGATAGTGGGACTGTTAGAGGAGAGCTCGTTCATTTTAGTTGAGAAAAAAGAGCCACTATTAGGCTCCAAAGACATTTGACGAAAATCAGACAGTGAAGACTGTTATGGAAGGAACAGTGTTGTGCAGTGGAAGTCTAGACAGGACTAAGGAAGCTTCCACACTTGCAGCGGGTGTAAAGGTACCACAAAGCCGACCGCTTTTAACCTATTACCTTCGTGACACTGCTCATTCAGCGATATTTTTAAAAATTCCAGAGTTGACATATTTTAATAGGAATTGTTCATTGAATAAGTGCTTAGCTTTATATGTGGGAGCAAAGAAAGTACAGTACACTTGTTTTTAGGTGGTTTCCACTTACAACAGTTAGTGCCACAAGCAATGGATCACGATCATTTTGTGTATGTCGGGCACCCTTTGTCAAGGCAACTTAGTTGTAGTTCCAAAAGCAGTATCGACATCATATCAACGCTGTTGAAAATACCATAGTTTTGACTGGACAATTTAGTAGCATGTTAGCACAGATTTACTTCCGCAGTTCTTAATGTAATCTGTATAGGTACGTAAGGAAAAGCCCCAAAAGCTACGACAAAAATGATAATAATCATTAGCGCGACCGCTGTAAGCGTCGGAAAAGATGTATTTTGCTACGCAGGAAGGCGAATGAAAAATGTTGGAAACTGCATTCAATTTTTGTCAATTATTTAGAAGTCTTTGTCTTTAGTTCTCGTGGGGAGGAGACATATTCCGGTGAGAAGTGTTTAGTAGACATTGTGTTACCTGAATAATAATTTTTATGAAAGTATGAAGTGTGAGAGTTCTTTCTAGTGAAAAACCACTAAAGTTTTCTTTTCTTCCGCGCATTATGCTAATGTCATGTCACTGTAGCTGCCTGCATCTGAAGAGGAAGTCCGATAAAAATCAGTATTGTATTCATGGTCAAAAATGAGAAGTAGTTATGGCGGAAGAAGAAACATATAACCAAATTCCGTAAATCTCAGCGGCGTAAAGCAAGCAGAATCGACGTAAGTTCACGCCTCCACTGACTTAAAATTTACAAGATTTGTAAATTAAGACTTCGTAATTAGTTCGAGTAATAATAATAAGAACACTTTTATTCCTTAAGATGCTGAATAGTGCTATTCAGTTAATGAATTCTGAATTCTCTGCCTTCAAAGACGCTCGTAGTTCCCGAAGCAAAGTACACTTGCTGATGTCTACCAAATGGGCATAAATAGACACATTTGTATTGAAATTCTTCCACTGGTCCGTGTTTGCGTAAAATCAACTATATTGGATTGTGGGCCGCCTTGATGCAAACTACTTTTGCTTTTATTTATTTTATTTTCTCTACTAAACTAATTTAAGCGACAATGGACAGCATGGTTATTACATTTGTTGGCGTTATTTCCGGCGTATTTTTTGCGTTTTGTTGCCGTTTCTTCGGCATATAGCACGTCATCTACAAGTTCGTTGGTCGGTTTGCAGTCGCTTTTAAACACAGAAAAAACATAACATTTGTACCTTGGTCGCAGTTCAGAACATTACGCCATGACTCGCGTTGACGTCCACATGCACCATCCAGCGCGTGTCAGTTGTGCTGGCAGAGGACCGTTGTCAAACTTCTGCCTAGCGTGAGACCACGGTGTAGGGCGTACGTGCCATCCGTGGTGATCACATAAGCTATTGAGAACCATATCCCACCTCTTGCAATGTCCAGGGAACAGTCATAAATCGCGATGGCTTCACGTTAATTACTGTCCTTGAATAGAAGTGTCATTTCTGTTCGCCTCGTCATTTATTTCTTTTAGTTACCTTCTGTAGATTACCGTAGCAGTTGCTGACGTGTATGGCGCAAGTACCATCGAGCTATGTCACTTGGCGGTGATACATCTTGCGAAATTTAAATTCGTCCTTAAGTTTTGCACACCATTGTATATTGTGTTGATTTTTTGCTCAAGATAAGAATCGAACGTACGACAAGCATGAGGTTTCTCTCCGGGAAATTAATGAAAACAGTCGTCTCAAGTTTGCGATTTTGCATAAATGTGACGCGCTAGGGCAAAGACCAACGGCCAATCAAAGAAGCCCACTCGAAAGACCCCGTTGCCATCTGTAGATAACGTTTTCACAAGCTCTGACAGAGTTCCATGTAGGACACCAAAAGTTATTAGACGTCGTGAGAGCGTCATGCACTGTCAACATGGGCTAGTACAATTTTCTTCATTGTGTAGCAAACGTAATTTAAGACGGCCATGTACTCTCGTGGCGGTAAACTTTCTAGCATATAGTGGACGCGATAGCCCCCAACGACATCAAACTTACAACCAATCTCGTGAGAGCTGATAATCGATAGATTGCTAAACGAATTAATAGTATTTGTCAATATAAGTGAGAGAGTTGAATCAAATTCCTCGTGTGCCAACAGTTGTTGAGGAGTTGGTAGACCCGTTATTGATGGATTTCTCCCATTTCCACATCACGCAGCAGTGAACGCGGACAGCAGCTTGGTTGACTGCCTTAGCCGACTGTCAATGGTCCTGAGTATCAAGTATCATATCTCCTATATCAGACATCATGGTCGAGCTGGATAAGATGGATACGTCAGCGTCCAATAAGCTCCAGTGACCCTTCGACATGTGCTTGATATCTGCAACATGTCAGTTTGTTAACTAGCAAAATTTATCGTCAATTGTCCTAATGGTAAGTTGATGTATCTCATCTCTACCGAAAGTTCCCTGGGGATTGACATGTCAACAGGAAATGGGTTGGCAGGATGGCGGGGGGAGGGGGAGGGGTAGGGGAAGGTCCTCATGGCATATGCTTGTGATCTGCCAAATGGATTGCTTTTGTAGCTGTACAATCACTTTTGCAGCGAGTGAACTGTCAGGTGCCTTGTACGTCGCAGAGGTCCTATCAGTCGTAAATGAGTCGACATTCGATGGCAGAAATTCAGAATCATGTAGTGTATGACTCTGGGCTGTCTTTTGATATGTCCAGAGAGTGAAATGTCACGTTTTGTACGTCACATGATTGGTGACAGTGGGGTAAGTGTCAAATTTTTTTTACGTTAACTGGTTTTCTATGAGTGGTGAATGTGTCGACGTAGGATGAGTGCCAGAGGTTAGCCACCTTCTCACAAAAGACTGTGGGCCCCCCGTTGATTTGTCGTAGAATGAAATGCCACACGTTTTTGTGCGCCACAGGATTCCTGGCGGTGGTGGACGCGTCGACGCTGGGCGAGTTCCGGCGCTTCGCCATCCCGTGGCAGATGTCGGCCGCCTGCCAGCTGGCCGGCTTCCTGGGCGTGCTGTCGGCCGAGCTGAGCGTCTACACGCTGGCCGTCATCACGCTGGAGCGCAACTACGCCATCACGCACGCCATGCACCTCAACAAGCGGCTCTCGCTGCGACACGCCGCCTACATCATGCTCTGCGGCTGGATCTTCTCTCTCATGATGGCCGTGCTTCCACTCTTTGGTGAGGCTTCCACCCTGTTCTGCAGCCACTGTGGACGAGTCATGGGGAGGGGTTTCACTGAATATGTTGTTGTTACGTTGCCAATGAGTTTGAAATGTTAGTTAAGTAACTGATTATTGTTTATCATTTTACATAAGTACTGCACTGTTGAAGTGTTGGTGGCCATATCTACATAATAATAGCAAATCGTAAAACCTTATAAATTATAGAGTTCAGCAGTCAGTCGTCCTTTTTTAGATTTTATTACCTCAAATGCAAACTTCGGCTAGTAGCGTCGGTCACAGTTGTTTGAATATTCAAAGAACTGTGACTGACGCCCGAAAAACAGGGACTTAATTGCAATGAGAATAGAAAATAGTACATTGAGAATGGCTGGCTACTAGCCGAAATCTGTATTTGCGTAATACAATCTAAAAATGGACGACTGATTGCTGCCCTCTATACTTTATAAGTCACATAACGGTCGCTGAGTGCACCCATTTTCCGAATGGAAGGTAACCTGATGAAACTGTAAAACCATTGTGTCTATGTATTTGTCTGTTTGAACATGATAATCTCCAAAACTGCTAGGCAAATTTTAGTAAGGTTTTCACAGGTAACTTGAGCGTAGATTCAGACAACACGTGGGCTTCATTTCATCAAAATCTAATCATGGATATAAAAGATATCGTAATTTATAATTTTATCTAGAATCGTCTGCTCAGCTTAGTAGTTTGGATGTTTAATCGTCACGGCTTGGTACACCAAAGAAACAATAGTATCAAAGCAGGCTATACTAATGAACCAATAGAAGATACCGTAATTTTTTTAAGTTAGTGACAGATGTATTACAGAAAGTTTAAATCAGAGACAGAAATAAGTGCCACAATCTTATCTTTAAGCATACAAATTAACAGGAAACATATTTCATTACGAAATATGGATTTACTGATATCGTTGTGTGTGTTAAAATCTTAACGACAATGCTTAGCTTCTCTTGATAGGTTTCACTTATAATATTTGCTACGAAAAATGAATTTATTAAGTCTACATTGTAATTGGGTGCCTATTCATTACATTTTGAAGACTTCCTGCAGCTCGAGAACAGCAGGCTTTAACTCGCTCTATTGAAAATTGTTCTACAATCGAGGCGCAACGCAACTCTGATCGATAGCTTCACGCATTTACCCTCTCCTCAGAACCCTTCACTCACTGAGACTTAAAATCACATCTTTCCAATGTAGCATCATGGAATTTGAATTTTGAGGTGAAGTGGCATCCGTAAGCGATTTTTACACTCCAAATCGCGCCCGCCCCCGGTGGTTGAGTGCTCAGTAGGACAGAATGTCAATCCTAAGAGCCCGGGTTCGATTCTCGGCTGGGTTGGAGATTTTCTCCGCTCAGGGACTGGGTGTTATGTTGTCCTAATCATCATCATCTCATCCCCATAGACGTGCAAGTCGCCGAAGTGGCGTCAAATCGAAAGACTTCCACCCGGCGAACGGTCTACCCGACGGGAGGCCCTAGTCACACGACATTTACATTCACCCCAAATCCCGCGTACTCCTATCAATTTACCATTTCATTTTAGATGCGTACAATTTCTGGTGAGCTTGTGTTATATCATGACCATAAACTAACCACGAGGTCTGACGCTGTGTGTTGCCGGCATCTCAGTTGCTGCCGGCCGCGGTGACCGAGCGGTTCTAGGCGCTTCAGTCAGGAACCGCGCTGCTGCGAGGGTCACAGGTTCGAATCCTGCCTCCGGCATCGATGTGTGTGATGTCGTTAGGTTAGTTAGGTTTGAGTAGTTCTAAGTTTTAGGGACTGATGACCTCAGATGTTAGTCCCACAGTGCTCAGAGCCATTTGTCAGTTGCTTTTCGCACAGCCAACCTTACGTGGCTCTCCCGCGTGTTACTGAATCAAACAAGCTCTTCGTTAATGTCCCCAATCATACTATTTCAGACATGGGACAGCTGTAAGTAAACACTCAGTCAATGCTGGGTTTGTCATCTAATAGAGGATATGGATGACCATTTTTTGTTTTGTGCGTCTTTAATTACAGAGCCCAGTATTTTGAGTACCAGGTCAAATGCTACTTCCTTGCTAGTTAAATGAAGTTAGATTTAATAACAAAAAGTTGTAAAGAAATTAGAAACTCTTTGGTGTGGAAGAGGGGGAGGGTGATTTGTTCTGTCGTATTTTGCCGGATGTAACGTTCTAAAGGGCAGAAGATTTCAGCTGTGTTCAACAGTGAACTCGACAGTGACATCTTGTTCTGCTGTCGAAATACTGTGGAATATAGATATTTACATCTAATGACACAGACAAGATTCATTTCTTCACTTCAAAGATTGCATGTAACAATCAGAGAGTTACCTAGAATGAATCTTCCGCTCAACAATGGAATGTGGTTAGTTTAGAAACTACCTAGTAGACTAAAACTGTATTCCAGGCTGAGACTAGAATCCGGAACTGTGCCTTCAACACACAATTTTCTTACCGACTAAGCTATCCATGCACGAACAACGACCCTTCCTTATGAGTTCTATGTTGCAACTTCTTCTCTCCTACTTTCCGAAATTCACATAAGTTCTCCACTGTGCCTACCTTCTGTGAAGTCCTGTTCGCAGGCGACATGGTGAGGGTAATTAGTGGTTTCCGGATAGCTCTTACGTAAGTGCACTCGCCCGAGATAGGCAATGTTCCTAGTCTGAGTCCTCGTCCAGCACATAGTTTCAACCTGCGAAGAAGTTTCGGAGGACTACCTAAACAATAAATATTAAAACGCGACTAGCAATAATAGTACATTTCGTGAACATATCATAACAAATAAAATTTTGAGCGACGCTGTAAATCTATCCCGAATTTCTTGCCTACTGCAATCGCCTTAGCCAGTTACGCCAAACGAGCACACCAAGACTGACTGAAACCATCGATCTTGATAAAAAAAATTTCCTATTACAGGGAAAACCACTGGCCACTATGTAAACCTTTCTCCCATGGTAACACTTCTCCAACCCGCGTGGACAAACCTCTGACTGTAGTGTTCTAAGTAATAAGAAGGAAAACACGAATTCTGGGTCGGGTCTGGAGGCCTATCGTCTAAGGCAACTGTCTACCATAAACGGGGATTCTGTCTGCAGTAAGCAGAGGATCCGACTCTCTTTCTAGAACATTCTTTCATTTACCACGACATACTAACTAAATAGCTGCTTCAGCGTTTATTACAGAATTTTACTTAACTGCATATCGTAGCATTTCATTCACTTAATCCTCATTAATCTCATTAACTTCATTCCAGCAAATGTAATGACTGTGGAATACTACACATATTTGCTGAGCATACTGCTCTGCTTCAACGTGTCCAAGATAAAAGAAAATTCCCTAATTTCAGTTTCTGAACTCTCACTGGGAGTCCACTATAGCCAGTAATGGCCAAAACAATGGCCGATATAATACCCCACGACTCTTTCTCGACTGCATTTATACAGAGCGAACATTAAAAAACCGACAAACTGCAAGGATTGATTCCTGACTGGAAATGAAGGGAAAAAGTACTTATGGACGTATATCCGGAAATTGACAGTGTGCATGTAACGACAACAAATCAACCGGAACATAATACAGAGCTACACCGCATCCAGGTCGCAACAATTGTTCAACGTGGCCTCCATGGGATGCAACGCCGCTTTAACATGTCGCATGATGGATTGCCGCACTATTTTGTACTTTCCAGGCTCTCTCAGAACAGCATCACAGGCGTCGTGAACACACTGCTGAAAGGTCTGCACATTAGGACCGGGTTCAGCATAAAACTATTTTCAAATGTCCCCAGATGTAAAAATCTAAGTGGTTTAAATCCAGTGACAGCCATGCTACAAGGTCTCTGCGTCCTGTCTAACGTCCAGGCAAGATGTTGTTGAGGTTTCGGTGAACTGTAATGTGGAAATGGGGTTGCGCTGTGTCATGCAGAAAGCACGTAATGTATTTTATTGTTAAATGGACATTCTCAAGGTGCCGAGGTGGAATATTCGGCAGGAAGTCAAGGTAAGTTTCTCGTCGAGGCGTTGTGGAATAATAACTGGTCCAAGTATGTGATCGCAAAGAATCCTGCCCACATATTGATGTTGAACCGATGCTCATGAGACACCTCAACTATGCACTGAGGATTGTCTGTAACTCGCAGGTAACGTTTATGCAGATGGATGATGCCAATTCTGGTAAAGGTTGCAACGTCGGTAAAGAGGACTGATGACATCCGATAATTGTGATGGTCTGGTGTAAAAAATATCGACAAAATCCTTCCAGTAGAAGGAAACCGGCTGCTAATAATTCTTACACTCGTTGTAGGAGATAAGGACTCTAACACTTGTCATACAGCATACACATAATCGTACTTTGGCTTACAGCATGTTGGCCAGCCACTTGCGTGTTGTACCGGGGTTCGTCTCAATATTCTGTAAAACCCGATCCTCCAAATCTGGTGTACCCACAGTGCGCCGCCTCCCTGCACGTTTGTCTGTCTGAAAGGACCCATGTTCACGCAAACGCCCAAAAAGGCTTGAAATATTGCACGATGTGCTTGGTGTCTGTGACGGTACTTGTTTGGCTGTAGCTGTGGTGTCTGTTGACCGTTTCTGTCTGCGTGGCCGTACACAAACAACTTCTCGGCTTGTTCCTGAAATGAATATCTTCTCCGCTTCTTCCTCACGTGAATGTCGGTACATTCTGCTGCTTACAGTATGCTGCGTCAATCGCACAGCCTACAGCACACTAGGAACACACAGCACGTGGTCAGAGGAATTTTCATTCGTTTACGTCGTCAACCATGGCAATGATGCATTCCCCGGACATATGTTCATAGGATCCTTTTTCCTCCATTTTCAGTCAGGAATCCGTCCCTGAAGGTTGTCGGTGTTATTACTGTTAACCCTGCGTATATGACGGATAGCAATAAAAATTTAATTATCATCTCAAAACATTAAAATTATGCCATTTATTTAATTGGGTTTGCAGGTAAAAGTCTGCAATCCTGCTGCACTATGAAATCGTCATTCCTTAGTACTCTGCTAGAGGAGGTAAACAAAACGGTTGGGCCAGTTACCATTGTCAATGTGTATGGTACTACAGTGATGTATCTGTGACAGACAAAAAATTAATTACGTTCTTTTTAACTTGAATTGAAGCTTGAATTTCTGCTCGTATGCTTGTGTCTATTAGTCCGAGACATTCTCGATCACAAGTAGTTTGATCTTCAATTAATGATATGCAAAAATGCTGAGATGTGGCCGATATGTTGCACTCCAAATTTCACATTGTCTTGGCTACACTGTTTATTGACTGGAACTGTCTTACGCATTTCGATTATATATTATTTTCAAACGCATACACAAAAGCATTCATATTTAAAAGTATTCCATGTACTAAACATTTGAGTACATAGAACATATTCGCCTGTTGTGAGGAGAGACAAGTACAAAACTTTACATATGAAGGCTCTTATATCCTCAGTGGAGGATGCGAATAGGAGGGGCGTGGGGTCAGCACACCAGTCTCCCGGTCGTTACGATGGTTTCCTTTGACCGGAGCCGCTACTATTCGGTCGAGCAGCTCCTCAGTTGGCATAACGAGGCTGAGTGCACCCCGAAAAATGGCAACAGCGCATGGCGGCTGGATGGTCACTCATCCAAGTGCCGACCACGTCCGACAGCGCTTAACTTCGGTGATCTCACGGGAACCGGTGTATACAATGAGGCTAAGACAATTTAAAATCATTCGATCTCTAATATTTCTGATGTTGGAGGACTTCGGACGAAAATTATTGATGTGTCACTAGAACTCTTCCGTGTTTTTTTTCTTTAAGTGTAGTCATTATATGAGTAGTTTACCAGTAACCTTTGTACCTATGTTCATCAATTGCTTGACTGTTGTTTAACAACATCTTGGGTGGAATGATCTAGCTTATTCAATTTACTCACGATTCCTGCCACTTAGCAAGCCTTGAGAAGAGTCAGTACCCATCCCAGCTGACATGGAGGAGGAAGGTGTTAGCACCCAAATCAGAACCACCGCTTGTTTCCTAATATTTCACAATTCCATGTTTGAATTACAGTAAGAAATGTTAACTATTTAACTAGTAGATGCTGTCTTCTGGGTAAATAATTCCCAGCACTGGAAGTACCTACATTTAGGATAAAAATGAGGTGAACAAACTTGAGACGCAATCTTCACTGTCACCATTGTATCTCACCCAGCATGTTTTACAAAATACAGGAAAGTTTTCCTTTCAACATTCAAGCTCCCACGCCTTCCATGACTAAATCAGTAATGATTAGGCATACAGCTTCCAGGCAAGCCGGCCCAACCAGTATTGGCCACGTCACCTTGTTCATCATGGCGTCTAACACTTTTCGGATTGTTTTGTTGCCAATGGCTGCTTCTCATCTAACAAGTCTTTTGTCTCGTGTAATTCAGCAATATTTCCCTCTGATAAACGAGATGTTAAGTTTTCTGTGTTAATTGGTTCAGAATGTTTGGTTATTCAACATCACGTATTATGGGAGAGATGTGTATGTGGACACAACCTGTCCATATCGTGGGCACTGGAGAACCACTTGCTCAGGATATCCACCACGTACCCACATTCACATTTTGGACTTGCCCTTTTTCCAGGCCGATAAAAATACGCCCATGGTGACGAAAGAGTGCAGTTCATTGGAACCCTGTATAATATTACGTTTATTTGCAAAAAGGAGCAATGCTCTGTAACGGCCGGACGTTTGGGCGTGTTGCAGGCGTGTCGGACTACCGCAAGTTCGCGGTGTGCCTGCCGTTCGAGACGACGACGGGGCCCGCGAGCCTGGCCTACGTGGTGATGCTGATGCTGGTGAACGGCGTCGCCTTCCTCATCCTGATGGGCTGCTACCTCAAGATGTACTGCGCCATCCGCGGCTCGCAGGCCTGGAACTCCAACGACTCGCGCATCGCCAAGCGCATGGCGCTGCTCGTCTTCACCGACTTCATCTGCTGGTCGCCCGTAGCCTTCTTCTCGCTCACCGCCGCCTTCGGGCTCGAGCTGGTTACTCTGGAACAAGCCAAGGTAAAACACCTCGTAGCATCGTTGTAGGTGCACTTTCTCGTTATAACGCCAGTGGTCCAGGACTACAATCATTCCCCGAAGGATTATTTTCCAATGTGACAAACTTCAAGCAGATCAAGTAGACATGTAAGTTCTTACTCAATTGTGCAGTAGCACCAGTTGCTAATTGCTGAGCACTCCATCTGTAGGTGGAGAATGACGACCTGTTACATGTCTTATAGCCTGTTTACATAAATAATTCAGTCGCAGATGACACAAGATAGATCATTATCAGTTTAGACATAATATCCAAGTCATCATTAGATGGTCTGCTTAAAATAAAGGAAAAGGGGAATAGTGAACTACTAATGAACTATATTAAGAATCAAACTAATTTCTTTCCACAACTACAGTACCTGAATATGTAATATAGTAACTCGTCAGCTCCAGAGAGGCTGAAAGCTTCCTCCCAATTTGCATTTAAATTGAACAGATAAATAGACAAAGATTCAGGGACTTTGGGAAAATATGTGATGCTAAGTATTACTGTAGGCTCAGTGTCGATCGTAGGAGTGGGTCACACATCACTATCATACAGACTTCGGAATACACAATAAACTGAGCTGGTTTAGTCATTCCTGTTCCCAAAGAGTACTTAATGACATGCATTTTATTACTAATCTTTTCCCTGCAGCTTCCCTCTTGTGCCTGTTAGACACATATATTGCGCCTATCTCCTCTTCCCCCCTCTCCCTGTCCATCCCCCTTCTTCTTTCTCTCTCTGACCTTCTCCTCCACTCGCTATCCATCTCTTCCCGCTCCATGTCCATCTTGTCCTGCCACCAACTCTCTGTTCATCTCATCATTCCTACATCTCCCTATTCATTTCCTGCTGCCCCGCAATTCAGATCGATAAGGCAGGCAAATACTAATCCAACGCAAGACACCTGCTGTGCAGTGTATAATACATGTAAGTGGCTGGAAGGCCATGTCGTCGCACTGATGGTCGATAAGGCCGGCTGATACTACTCTCACACATCACACTTGTCGTGCAGGCAGCCTGTATGGCAGGAGCTGCGAAACTTACTTTTGTTTACATCTCTTCTACTACAGAAGCTAGGATGTTATAAACACCTGAGCAGTGCTGATATTCGTGAAGTTTACTGTTTATGTGCCAAATTTGGTTCAAACTGACCCAGGCACACATCACCTCTCCTCTCACCAGTAGTCTGTCTCACCCTGCGCATCTCCTTCTCCCTCTCTCTCTCACCAATTCTTTCTTTCCCATCTCTCTGTCAGTCCCTTTTCCCTCTATTCATCTCCTACATGCCTCCCCTCCTGTGCATCGCCTCCTGCCCACTCTCTGCCGATCTCATCCTCTCTGCCTCTCTCTCCATCTTCTCTTTCACTATCTATTTCCATCCTCTCCTGTCCACTCTCTCTACTTATCCCCTCCTGCCCACTAGATCTCTCCATCTCCTCCAAACTCTCTCTCTTTCAGTCTTTCTTCCATCCACTTTCTGTCCATCTTCTCCTACTCCTCCCCAACTCTCTTTGTCCATCTCCTCCTTCCCTCTCTTTCTCTGCCCATCTTATCCTCCCACTATCCATGTCCTCCTCCCCCTCTTTGCTCCTCTCCCTTGCGTCCTCCTACCACAATCTCCCTTTACCTCTCCCATTGTCCCCTATCCCTATACATCTCCTTACACTTCCTCCTCCCCAGTTCACCCTATGCATCTCCTCCTTCCCATACCTCCACATCGATCTCATGCTCTCCTCTCTATCCATCTCCTCCTCCTCTCTCTGTCCCATGCCTACTTCTACCCTATGTTGGTCAACCGAGTCCTGACCCCCCCCCCCACCTCTCTCTGTGTACTCTCTCCTCTGTCCATCTCAAACATCCGCAGGCCATGTCCGTTCTCATATATAGCGCCTGCAAAACTGGTCATTAAGGCAGACCAATACTGTACCCACATAACATGCCTGCCATAAAGTGCAGCCAATGTGACAGGGGCCAAATAAACATGTTTGCCTCTGTATCCGCTCCTGCTTGAGTTGGAAGGGTAAAAACCATACAGTGCTGATAATTGTGACATGTGACCAAGTTCATTTAAATCAGTTCAAAAACATGCTGTGAATAGTGAATTTTGTTCCACATCCTCTTCCTCAGAAATGAACGTTTGATGGTGGTCACTCAGATATTCTGCGATTTGTGCCCTATCACTCTTGTTAAGCAAATATATTTTCCTTCCTTTCTTGGCATTTCTTATTACACTTGTAGTCATTGATGCAACCACTGACTTATGATCACTGATACCCTCTTCTACATTCACGGAGTCGAAAAGTTCCGGTCTATTTGTTGCTATGAGGTCTAAAACGTTAGCTTCACGAGTTGGTTCTCTAACTATCTGCTCGAAGTAATTCTCGGACAAGGTAGTCAGGATAATGTCACAAGAGTCTCTGTCCCTGGCCCCAGTTCTGATTGTGTGACTATCCCATTCTATACCTGGTAGATTGAAGTCTCCCCCTATTACAATAGTATGATCACGAAACTTCTTCACGACGTTCTGTAGGTTCTCTCTGAGGCGCTCAACTACTACGGTTGCTGATGCAGGTGGTCTATAGAAGCATCCGACTATCATATCTGACCCACCTTTGATACTTAGCTTAACCCAGATTATTTCACATTCGCATTCGCTAATAACTTCACTGGATATTATTGAATTCTTTACTGCTATAAATACTCCTCCACCATTGGCGTTTATCCTATCCTTGCGGTATATATTCCATTCTGTGTCTAGGATTTCGTTACTGTTCACTTCCGGTTTTAACCAACTTTCCGTTCCTAATACTATATGCGCACTATTTCCTTCAATAAGAGATACTAATTCAGGAACCTTGCCCTGGATACTCCTGCAGTTTACCAATATTACGTTAACTTTTCCTGTTTTTGGTCTCTGAGGGCGGACGTTCTTTATCAACGATGATAATGTCCTCTCTGGTAAGCCGTCAGGTATTTTATCGTTTCGCCCAAGGGGGGGTCCCTCTAACCTAAAAAACCCCCGTGTGCACGCCACACGTACTCTGCTACACTAGTAGCTGCTTCCGGTGTGTAGTGCACGCCTGACCTGTCTAGGGGGGCCCTACAGTTCTCCACCCAATAACGGAGGTCGATGAATTTGCAACCATTATAGTCGCAGAGTCGTCTGAGCCTCTGGTTTAGACCCTCCACACGGCTCCAAACCAGAGGACCGCGATCGACTCTGGGCACTATGCTGCAGATATTAAGCTCAGCTTGCACTCCGCGTGCGATGCTGGTTGTCTTCACCAAATCAGCCAGCCGCCGGAAGGAACCAAGGATGGCCTCAGAACCCAAGCGGCAGGCGTCATTCGTTCCGACATGTGCTACTATCTGCAGCCGGTCACACCCAGTGCGTTCAATAGCTGCCGGAAGGGCCTCCTCCACATTACGGACGAGACCCCCCGGCAAGCACACCGAGTGCACACTGGCATTCTTCCCCGACCTACCCGCTATTTTCCTGAGGGGCTCCATAACCCGCCTAACGTTGGAGCTCCCTATAACTAATAGGCCCGCCCTCTGTGACTGTCGGGACCTTGCCGGAGAATCGGCCACTGGCCCAACAGGCGAGGCATCCTGTGGTGGCTCGGAAACGATGTCATCACCACTAGGAAGCACCCCGTACCTGTTGGAAAGGGGTAAGGCAGCTGCCACGCGGCCAGATCCCACCTTCGCCTTTCGGCCAGGCACGCGCGAGCCCACCACTGTCCGCCATTCGCCCTGGAGTGATGGCTGACCGGTAAGATGCTCACTGCCGGAAGACGCAGCGACATCAGGGGTTCCATGTGATGCCAAGGCCACCAAAGTAGGCATAGGTCTCACCACAGTTGCCCCAACGCCACTACGAGCCGACGCCTGCGCCTCGAGCTCGATGAGCCTAACAGACAAAGCCTCCACCTGCCCCCGAAGAGTGGCCAATTCTCCTTGCGTCCGCTCACAACAACCACAGTCCCTACACATGACTATGTTTACCCTACCCTATACGGTGACAAATTCCCAAGATAATCTTCTGATGAGCTACTCTGATAATCAATAAACACTCACTGAAATACGAGACGCGAAAACTACGCTAGGTTTTCCCAGAAAAACTATTTAAAAGCTAAGCGCAGCAAATAAGTACAAAAACGCTTTATACAAACAGTACTCGCTGCTGCTGGTGCTCTCGCTCTGGCTGTCACAAGACAACTGCTGATTCAAGTGACTAGTGGCTAACGGCCGCGAAGCAAACAAAGACGGTTTTAGGGCGCTTTCTGGTCTAAACGATCAAGAAAACACTAAGAAATCTAACACGAAAACTACGTAAAGTTTTATCAAGAACTGTTAGTTACTATGCAGAGCAGATAAACATAAATAGAATCCCTTCCTTAGTGGAAGGTTGTAAACAAAATGCAAAATAAACGCTTTATACAAACAGTACTCGCTGCTGCTGGTGCTCTCGCTCTGGCTGTCACAAGACAGGTTAGTTAGGTTTAAGTAGTTCTAAGTTCTAGGGGACTGATGACCACAGTTGTTAAGTCCCATAGTGCTCAGAGCCATTTGAACCAAATCGTAATATTCCTTCCTCTCTATTCCGTTTGACAAGGATGCCACCTAACAAGCAATATTCAAGAATCGGTCTAATTATGGGCGCATTACATTTCATCAAGATTCTTCCAGTGAATCTGTCTGGCATCTGTTTCTCCCGAAACTATTTTTTATGAGCTTACTGAAGCCGCACACGGCTGTTGCAGATCTTCACTGTCTTCGTGCTTCCGCTGAACTCGTGCTGCAACCCGTTCCTGTACGCGATCCTGACGAAGCAGTTCAAGAAGGACTGCGTGCTCATCTGCAAGGCGATCGAGGAGTCGCGCGTGACGCGCGGCATCGGCCGCTGCCGGCACAGCTCCAACTTCAGCAACCGGCAGACGCCCGCCAACACCAACAGCCTCGCAGACCGCTCCTCCAGGGAGCAGCAGCAGCAACAACAACAGCAACAGCTACATCACCAGCACCAGCAGATCGCCTGCGCCTGCGGAGGTAATCCATTCCTCAGCAGGATCTCACTGCAGCTGTCAGCTGCACTGCTCGCTACTAAAACTGCGGCAACAAGGAGGAACAGCAAACCCCAATATTTATTTGTTGTATGTACACAGTATAGTAGGAAAATTACATTGTTTAATTTGTAAGTGGCCATAATACGGCTGGCGATTTAGTCGAACTGAACTTGTATGATAAATATAGGTACGTCATACCATGGTTTGTCAATCGTATTGGCTACAGAGTGATGGCGTCCCCGTTTCCAAGCAACTCAGGACGAGATGTTTTTAGTGAGTATGACATGTAGAGAACGTGGTGCCCAGTGGATCAGTCGAATATCTCTTCAATCGATGGAGATCAGGAAGGCAATAAAAGTATGCGGTCTTGCGTCACTTTGTTGAGAGATAACGTCAGGGAGATGTCAAAGATGGAACGCAACCACTGGCCTTGACATATCGGTACTGTATCGCCTGCTGTTCAAATTACTGGCTCTGCGAAGCTTGTGTGATGGTGTTGTGGTGTCACCGCCAGACACCACACTTGCTAGGTGGTAGCTTCAAATCGGCCGCCGTCCATTAGTACATGTCGGACCCGCGTGTCGCCACTGTCAGTGATCGCAGACCGAGCGCCACCACACGGCAGGTCTAGAGAGACGTACTAGGACTCGCCCCCAGTTGTACGACGACTTTGCTAGCGACTACACTGACGAAGCCTTTCTCTCATTTGCCGAGAGATAGTTAGAATAGCCTTCAGCTAAGTCCATGGCTACGACCTAGCAAGGCGCCATTAACCATATCTGAGAGTCTCACTTGTATCATCAAGAATGCTGTATACAAATGATGGATTAAAGTTAAGTATTCCAGCAGCTACGTACTTTCCTTTATAGCATTCATTACGTATCCTGTTTCAGACCTAAAGCAAGCCTGCGTGTGTAAACGCGTGCCTTTCGGTTACCCGTCACTGTGGACTGGCTGTCTTGTCAGTCCACAACAGGTGTTATACCGGGTCAGGCACTTTTTCTCTGGTGAGCAGACATTTGCAATTTCGGTTTTGCATTGTGTAGCTAAGCCCAAACGAACAGTGCTCATCACGTCTTTCATGCGATGCCCAGTGTCAGTGGAAAGCGTCAGCTTGTTTCCCGGTACTAACAAAATGATTTTTAAAGCGGAATTTTAAGTGCTCATTCGATAGAGTGGTCCCATGTTAGTCTAGTGCGATATCTGTGTTATCGATGTGCGTTAATACGGACACTGAAAGACGAAGAATAACAAATAATCCAGCAGCGATAGCACCGCCTTGGTCCGTCCTGTCTGCTACCGCCAAGCATGCAGTGCTACTGAATCGCTGCTGGATTTATTCTTGGTGTTTTGATGTCCATATCAATACGTATTGACAAACGGAATATCGCACTAGTTTGGGACCGCCCTGTCACATGGACACGTAAAATACAGAATTAAAAATTATTTCGTCCGTAATGGGGAACAACCAGACACTTTCTGTTGACACGTCACGTGGAACATGTTATGAGCAGTATTTGTTTGGACCGCCTCTGTCTGCGCACTGCAGTAACGAAATTGCGGATATCAGCCGAAACGCCAGAGAAAATGAGTCTGACGACTTTTAGGAGTAACACCCGGTTACGCATTGTAGCCTACACCATTGAAGGTGCCGAGACAGAGGGCTGAAAAAACTATATATTTGCGTTCCAATGGTCTCGAGGTTTCCCGATATGCCACCGTGTGCGATAGAATCTGCTTGAACAACCACGTCACATCTGGCTCGCATGAAGCAAGTTCATGGGATAGGCGAGTAACTACCAACTAGCTGCTACAAACTTTCTTAAAATGCGAGTGTCAAACATAGACGTAAATAACATTAAATGGAAATGTCGTGCGGCTAGGGCCTCCCGTCAGGTAGACAGTTCTCCTGGCGCAAGTCTTTTCAGTTGACCCCACTTCGGCGACTTGCGTGTCGATGGAGATGTGAGGATGATGAGGACAACGCAACATCCAGTACCTGAACGGAGAAAATCTCCCACCCAGCCGGGAATCGAACCCGGGCCCCTTGGCATGACATTCCGTCGCGCTGACCACTCAGCTACCGGGACGGGCGTAACATTAAATCCTACCACTGTATAAACTATTGTATTTGAAAAACATTGAAAAACTGTTCTCGTATGATAACGGTGTTTATGAATACACATACAACTTTACACTGTTATTTATGTAAAGTTAACATTCAAAGGTGAAAAATTTCTTGTTTCTGAGCCAAATAAAATATTTTATTTCTTTATGAGAAATTGTAATGGTTAACCAATTATATTAGAAATGACCATTTCGATATGTGTTCATATAATTATTAGAAAAAACATTACGATCCTTTAATCAGCTAGGAAACAAGATGATGACATTAAGATCAGACAAGGAAAAAATTAATCAAAACTTACATACATAACTCAGGAAATAAATCATACGAAACTTGCGGTATTTGCTATCGCGAGTATAAATGGCAGCGGCAAGACCCGTCGGGGAGATAACACCAAAAGACGCCAGTAAATCACGTAACTAGTGAAATCGACAGTCTGAGCGACTCGTGATTTCGATCTTCTATACACTTATTAGTTACTGTTGTCGCAAATGACCTGCGCACTAGAAGATATTACATCCGTGTCTTCCAGTTCATTATTAAAATCCACAGTAGTTTAGAAAAGCTAATACTCGCCGTCGAGATAGTACCAGCAGAAGTCGCTAGAGCGCAGATAAATCGAAAGATAGAGCAGTAAACAAGTTTTATCGAGCTGTGTCGTAAGCTGATCATGCAGTTCGAGACGGGCTCACAGACAGCACTGCTGAGTAGGTATGACAATAATGAATGCAAGCTGGCAAAGTGAGACGGGTTCAGAGGATACGTCCATCGTCACGCTATAATCAGAAACTTCACTTCTCTAAAACGACGATGTGATGTTACTCTTGGATTTAATTTTGTCGTTGAAAGCGCCACTGTCTGCACATCTTTCTGTTCCCGCATCAAGTGACGCCGCACCACTCGACCTGACGCTGACAGTCCATGTTTCCCCAGACGCCGGCCGAAGTAGCCGAGCGGTTCTAGGCGCTACAGTCTGGAACCGCGCGACCGCTGCGGTCGCAGGTTCGAATCCTGCCTCGGGCATGGATGTGTGTGATGTTCTTAGGTTAGTTAGGTTTAAGTAGTTCTAAGTTCTTGGGGACTGATGACCTCAGAAGCTAAGTCCCTTTGTGCTCAGAGCCATTTGAACCATTTTTTCCCCAGACGTCGACGCACTGGTCTTGTAGATAATAGTCTTGCTGCGAACTTGCCCATTTTCTGACTCTATGTAGGTCATGTGGCTGGTAGATCCTGCACGATTCTAATCTTGTGGAGATGTTTGGAACATCCATGGGGTTCAGTATGGCCCTCCTGAATCAAAAATGGATCTGAGCACTGTGCGACTGAATATCTGAGGTCATGAGTCCCCTAGACTTAGAATTACTTAAACCTAACTAACCTAAGGGCATCACACACATCCATGCCCGAGGCAGGATTCGAACCTGCGACCGTAGCAGCCGCGTGGTTCCGGACTGAAGCGCCTAGAACCGCGGCCGGCCCTCCCGAATCAATCGGTTGCTTATTCGCAAGATACTCGCGAGATTCCAACCGACGAGGGCAGGAATATCGGAGAACAAACTACAGCCTTGATAGGCCACATGTTGTTCGTTTTCTTATACGACCTTACGACAGTAAACAACTTTCAAATGATATTTCTACACGAGAAGCCGTCTACGTAACCTTTGCATTTCCACAGTAGGCAGACTGCGTATATACTGTACACATTCATGCCGATTCGACGTTTGTTGCATGTCATTTTCGTGGTGCTGCAATAATATTAATGCCCAATGGTGTGAGTTCTGTGCATGCAGTAACCGTTTCGAACACGCACCCTTCTTCAGCGACTTAGCCAGCCTCGCACTAACAGCTTCGTGGTGGTATGTGGCAGGTATGAAAGGCGGCCGAGGACGATCTAGAGCGGGGGCGGCGGCGGCGGCGGACGGGAGGCGCTCGTGGGCGGCGGCGCTGCTGATGCGGCTGTGGCGTCGCGACGCCGCCTCCGGGGGCGGCGGTGGGGGCGGAGGGCGACGCGGAGGCGGAGCTACGTCGCGCCCGGCGGCGGTGCACGGCAAGCGCAACGCGTCGCTGTCCTCCAGCGAGAACTTCAGGTACCCCGGCGCCGCGCCACCCCCGGAGGCTGCTGCCGCCGCCCTGCTCGCCGCCCGCCCCACGTAACGCCCAGCAGACTAACTCCGCATGCTCTCGCTTCCTTTCTCATGCCGTGCCTTGCTCTGCTTTCCGCTGCATGCTGTCTGCTCTCCACACTGAATGCACCTATCACTACAGTTCTTCAGTGCTGACGCACCCTACACCTTCTATCCAGCTCGAAGATACAGAACTGTGCTACTCTAGTAATTGGGTACCCTTACACCAGAAATGTTCTGTGCACAACCACCAAACCCCCCCCCCTCTCACACACACGCACGCACACATGTTATCTTGACACATTTTTAAACTAAATTTTAACGCATTGTTGGAAACCGAAGTTCCAAAGTTATATTTGGAAACGGAATTAATCTTCAGGAACAAGAAATAAAAATACGTTTGAGTATTGCTATGATACTGTAACTATACCAGGTACGGCAAAAGACTCAGAAGAGCAGCTGAATTTAACGGATAGTGTCTCTAAGAAAAATTATAAGAAAGCATCGCTCATGCCAAATTCGGCTTGCCCATTTCTCACAAGAGATCCTGAAGACTTTTACATGAAGGGCTATAGACGGTTTCCATATTCCTAGCTTTCCATGAAGCATATGAAACGATGCCACACTGCCGATTATTAACGAAGGTACAAGCTTACAGAATATGTTCCCAGATATGTGAGTGACTTTAAGACTTCTTAAGTATGTGTCCTGAACGGCGATTTTTCATCAGAGCAAAAGATATCGCCAGGTACGCTCTAGCGAAGTGTGATAGGGCCGCTGTTATTTTCTACACACATAAATGATCTGACGGAGAGGATAAGCAGCAGCCCGCGGCTGTTTGTTGTTGATGCTGCGATGTATGGGAAGGGGTAATCGTTGAGTGACTGTAGAACGATAAAAGACGACTTAGACAAAACTTATAGGTAGTGTGATGAATGGCAGCTAGCTCTAAATATAGAAAAGTGTATGTTAGTGCAGGCGAGTGGGAAAAACATACCACTAATGTTGTAGTACGGCATTAGTAGTATCCTGCTTGAAACATTCACGTCGATTGAAGATCTAAGCGTAACGTTGCAAAGCGATGTGAAATGAAACGAGCATCTAAATACTGTAGCAGGGAAGGCTAATTGTCGTCTTTATCTCTTGCAAGAATTTTAGGTAAGTGCGATTCATCTGTACAGGAGACCACGTATAGGATAAAGGAGACCACGTATAGGACACTAGTGCTATTTGTTATTGAGCATTTGGGATCGGCACCAGGTCGGATTAAAGGAAGACATCGAAGTAGTTTAGAGGCGGGATGCTAGATTTGATACCGGTAGGTTCGAACACATGGGAAGAATTACGGAGATGTTTCGGGAACTCAAATGGAAATCATTGGAGGGAAAACGACGTTCTTTTGGAGGACTACTACTGAGAAAACTAAAAGAGCTGGCATTTGCCGCCAACGTACACTTCGCGTAAGGACCATCAAAATAAGATTAGAGAAAATAGGGTACCTAAGGAGGCGTATAGACAGTTGGTTTTCCCTCAGTCTGTTTGCGAATGGAACAAGAAAGGGAATAACTATTAGTGGTACAGGGTACTCACCGTCACGCACCATACGGTGGCTTGCGTGATCACTGTTGCAGTCCTCAAGCAACTGTAGCACGAGTTTGATCTCGCGACAATAACAAATATCCTGTTTTAATATGTCTTCATCATTGGGGAAGACATCGAGCGTGAAGATGGTGTGCAATGATGTTCATGTTTCCCACAGCCGTCACGGCGCTTTCGATGACTGGAACAAGTACCATGCATTGGTAAATATCCCTTATAGTATCATAATGAAGCCACTACCCAGCGTCCATGCTGAATTGCATGATTCGACCAGACGTTGGCCTGTCTGACAGCTAATCGAGACATGGCTATCGAAATGGCGTAACAAGAAAAGTGATTCATTATACAAGGAGATAAGTTTCCATTCTTCCTCCGACAGGTTTCTTATGATTCCGTGCCCACTGCAATCGCAACTTACGATAAAAACTGTGCAGTCGAGTTAATCAGACCACATGTCAAAAGGTTTGAATAACCACCTTTTGTAGCATGGACTACCGCGAGACGTGAAGGAATACAGTCAGTGAGGTTCTGTAAGGTACCGACAGGCAGATGGAGCCATACTGACAGCAGTTCTGTAGTCAGCTGCACTAGGTTTCTCGACTGAGGATCCGCGTGAAAAGCCTGATCGAGGTCGTCCCATACATTCTGGGTAGGGTTTAAATCCAGAGTGTGTGTTGTCAGTGCAGTACAGGGGAAAAACAAAATGCATGTAGGAGTGGACATTGTCGACATGGATAGATGCATACATGTGATGATCCACAGTGCCTTGCAGCATGAGTAGATCATCCAGAGAATGTCACGAAAACATTCCCCAGTCTGTAACTCTCACACCTTAGGCCTGGAGACTTTTGACGGATGTTGCACGGTAGTTCCTTTCAGACGCTTCGCATAATGCACAAATAAAAGGTTACTCCTCTAAAAAGACCACTTTTCGCCACTCAGTGGACGTCAACATGCAATACTGGGGTGTATATTACAGCCTTCGTGACCGATGAGCGCCAGTCACCATGGGTGCACAAACCAGGCACCCCCTCTGGAGGCCCATATTCGGCGACGTTCGTTGAATTCTCGTTGAGGAGACATTGTTGGTAGCCCGATGGTGCATCTCGATACTCAGCTGCTCAACAGCTGCACGTTTATTCGCCCGTACGCATTTCCCCAGCCATTGTTCACTCCTGTCATCCATTGTCTGTAGTACACCCAGCCGATTTGCCTCCAGTTTTGGAAAGCGCCATTTTTCTATGCACAGTATACTTTAACCACGGGGGCGCACGAACATTTTACAGACTTACCCGTTTCGGAAATGCTTCCACCTTTGGCCTGAAAGCCGATGATCATGCCCTTCTGGGCCGGCGGTGGTGGCCAAGCGGTTAAAGGCGCTACAGTCTGGAACCGCGCGGCCGCTACGGTCGCAGGTTCGAATCCTGCCTCGGGCATGGATGTGTGTGATGTCCTTAGATTAGTTAGGTTTAAGTAGTTCTAAGTTCTAGGGGACTGATGACCTTAGCAGTTAAGTCCCATAGTGCTCAGAGCCATTTGAACCATTTGAGCCATGCCCTTCTGGACACGAGACAAAACACGCTGTTTACACTTCACGGCGAGGATGCGCTTTTCTCCGCCCCCCCCCCCCCCGACACACTTTATATCTCCTGCATTCACTGCTAGTGCTTCTACCTGACATCTGTGAATAGTTACAGCACTTTCATGTGGAACATAGGCAGTCGTCACATTATTGTGGGTCTACATGAGAATACATAGGACTCATCTGCCAAAGTTAAACAGTGCGTGCTGAACGTTATGCTCCAGAGCAGCACCCACATTGTATTTGATGTCAGGTCTGTTACGGATTTCCACCTATCCTGCTTTACACAGCGATCAAGCTGCCGACATTCACCTTCTGTGACGACCTACTCCTAGTTTCACTATCTTTCGATAACTTTTGTAGATACGACAGTAGCACATGAACAGCCAACTAGTTTTACTGTTTTCTAGATGCTCGTTCCCAGACGCCGAGACATAACAGTCTGTCCACTGTCCCCATCGCTCATGTTAGCGAATTTCCGCATCTGCGACATATACTGTCGGCAGACGGATTCCCCATTCGCGCCACGTTCCCGCAACACTATAAGGCGATATTCAGTCTCGAGTTGGTCGGTAATAATAATGTTTTCGATCCACAGTCTGTTTTCCCCGTGTGATATTGGTGGCACATAAATCGTACACTTGTTAACGATTGGCACTAACTTCATGAAACACAATGTTTATATACACCCTACGAATGTGACTGTTGCCGTTTTTCATTGTTTTTCCCTACTCAAGAGCATCATTAAATGTATGTTTCTGTGTAGGTCTGTTAGTTCTCAGTTTTTCTGCCTGTACAATTTTTTCTATTCTTTCAATATGTCATTACAGAATGCTTAATATCCACATAGAATGTGTTTCCCCTCTGCTACTGCTCACCACCTATGGAAGTTTACTTCAGGGTATGTCTCTGATGTATGACTTGGTTTGATTTAGCTATTTTAAATGTGTTTCCTTGTCTTGTTTGTCTATTGTTGTGAGTATTTGAGTGTTCTGAGAAACTGTAATACTAACTGTTGATTTTTAGGCTTACCAGGTGTTACAAATACCTCGTATGAAAATTGCTAGATGTTTCACCTACTGAAATGGACAAACATTGCATGTTAGTTGATATTTGTGTGTGAGTCACTCAGACATGGTTTGTTGACTGCTTTTGTGTTGTATTATTTGTGGAACTCTGTGTCTGTAATATCCTGCTTACTATATTGTCTGTTTTGTTGTTGTATATGAGTACATGGAAGATTATTTTGTATTATGTGTGTTATTGATCCCAGTGAGCCGGGTCACTCTTGTGCTATATTTTAGTAGATTATGTATGTATTGCCAATTTATCTGTTACCTATCTGCCTGTTAAGTGTGGCATAGGGATGGAAGAAGCTGTCAGAAACCCCACTGTAAGCTTACTAAGGAAGCATATTTCAGCTATGAAGGAGATGTCTTACTAAACAGAGTTCAATCGATTTTATGGTACTTTGCATCAGTATGAAGTCCTTAAATTGTGCCTGTGCTTTCTTTAGCCTCCTCCCCACTACGCATTCTATAATGGCTCATGGATTACAGGTATTATTTTTTTGAGACATCTGGCTTTTGAATGGTTTGATGCAGCCAACCACAACTATTCTGTGCCAACTTCTTGATCTCAGGTTATGACTGACACATAACGTCCACATTTACCTGTAGGATTCATTTTATTGCAAATTATTTGAAGAATATTTCTTATATAATCAGTTGACCTAATTTGCAACATTCTTCTGTAGCACCATATCTCAGAAGCTTACATTCTCTTCTCTCTACCATACAATGGCGTGCTCTAGAAGTATGTTCTCAGAAATTTCTTTCTCTGATTAAGGCATATGTTTGATGTTTAAGAGACTTCTTTTAGGGAGGAATGCCTTCTTAGCCTATGCTTGTCTGCTTCTTATAACTTCTTTGATATTGTGATGGGTATTTACTTACAAGGAAGCAGAAGTCTTTCATTTTCTCTATTAATATTAAGCTTATTGCTTTTAATGTTAAATTTATTGCTAACCCCAATCCTGCTACTTCTCAATACTTTTTCCTTTATTTGGTTTAGTCTCACTTCATATTCTGTGCTCATTAAAATGTTCATCTCATTCAACAGGTCTTTTAATTCTTCTTTGTATTCATTAAGGGTACCAATGATGTCAGTGAATCTTATCCTTGATATCCTTTCAACTAGAATTTCCTTTTGTTTCTGTAATTGCTTCTTCATTGTCCAGATAAATAGTCATAAATTGTCCCTAATTTGAGCACTTCATTCTTGGTCTTCCATTCCTATTCTTCCTTCTTGCTTAATGTACATATTATATATTACCTGTCTTTCCCTATAGCTGAATCAAACTTTTCTGAGAATTTAAAACATCTTGCACCATTTTACATGATCCATTGCTTTTTCTAAACTGGAATAATCCATGAAGGTATGCTGATTTTTCTTAAGTATTGATTCCATTATCAAGCACCATATCCAGAACTACTTCTTTGTTGTGTTACCCTTCCTAAACCTAAACTGATTGTCCTCAATTTTCTTTCCAGTTTACTGTATGTTATTCTTGTCATAATCTTGGATGCAAGAACTGTTAAGCTGATGGGGCAATAGTTCTTGCATTTATCTACCTTTGCTGGCTCCAGTATAGTGTGGATGATGTTTTTACAGAAATCAGATGGCATGTCTCCAGTCTCATAGATTCTGCACATCAACCTGAATTGTCATTTGGTTGCCATTGCCCTTGCCCCTCCCATTGCCTTATTTCATGGCAAGAGTTCCAAAGCTCTGTCAGATTTTGATGCCTAGACTGCATCAACTGTATATGTTCTATCGCATAAGTGGAGGGTTCCTCAGCATTGTAGAACCACTACTACTATTTTCAATATGTAATTACTTAAAAATTTCATGTAGGTCAGTGGTAGTATAGGAAAACTATAAGAGCAACACTCTGTCTTTTCTTTCTCTGGCGTTTATCCCACCTGGTGCGGGGTCTGTTTCTTCACGATTTCACAATTATCATTTATTATTTAACTTTGTGATCAGATAGCTGATCCCACAGTTGTCAAATTAACCTAAGGGAAGTAGTGGATACCACCTGTATGTGCCTCATGTAAACTGAGTGTTATCTTCTTTTGTTTGCATATCATTCTGTTTAAATCATTATATGGGGAACAAGTCCACTATTTACCTAAGCAAGCGTGGAAAACTGCCTAGAAACAACACATCTACGTATGGATTCAACCTCAGTCTGGCTAGCATCCTTGACTCGCAACGTCACATGCTGTGCATTATGCTGCACAAGCAGATCATTACTTTCAAAGGCTCATCATGTTTAAAATGACGTATAATGTCAACAGTTGAGGTTCCTTGGAAATGCATCGGCAAGAACAGTGAATGAAATGGAGAGGCAAAGAAATGGAAGAATCTATTATCAAGGAAAATTTTAGCTAACGTGCAACAAGTTTAAACAGCAGAAATTCAAAAGTAAAGTTGTTAATCAGTGAGGTGCAATTGTGGACTTATTTTTAAGTGTAGGAAGAAGGATGACCAATAGTGGGAGGCATCTGATATCAAGTCATTTTTACAGCAAATTATCAAGTGTTACAGGAAATTTCACAGTGTCTTAACTGCTGTGAGGCCTTGCTCAGTTTTCTACCTTTAAGTAATTCAATTAGTTCCGTTTTAATAATGATTAATCTAACAGTATAGCTTAAATGGCATGTTTCAGTCCCACCTAAATCCTCTGTCATGTCTTTAGTATCTCATTAATATTCATTTACAATAATTTTGATGACCGACGACTGATGGTACAACTTCACTACTTCTTACTTAAGCATCAGAAGCAATGCTAGGCGTTGCACGTGCACGAGTGATAACATCCATTAACAGCACATATGTGAACGAAGCACTGAAACATATACGAGAGTTTGTTGAAAAGTAGTGCCTCCAAATTTTTTATGAGAAAACTGTTAAGGCTTTTTAAATAAATCAAACATTATTAACATTTGGCACCATTATTCTGTGAAATACTTGCAGCTTTGACGGAGCACCAACCTCACTTCTGCTTGCATCACCACATCACTATCAAAGTGAAGTCCTCGAGGGTTTGTTTTAGTTTGGAAACAGATGAAAATCTGATGTGGCAAAGTCGGGACGGTATGGAGGATGATCGATGACAGTAAACCCAAGGAATAGTATTGTTGCAGATATCGAAGCGCTTGTGTGAGGTCTGGCATACTAATAATGATGGAGAGTGTGCTCCATGTGTGGACGAACTCTGGGAATTCGAAACTCGATTACAGCATGCTGTTTATGATGCACCAACATAGTTACATTACATATCGCCATGATACTCGCTACTGTTTGGAGTCCTCTAACGGCAGAGGGCTGCAAATAGGTAGACATGAAAAATTAACACGTAGAATGTTAATAAGAGTTGTTATATTTAAAAAGCTTAAGTCTTTCATATTAAAAAAATCGTAAGCATGTCTTTTCAGTACGCCCTCGTATTATGTCCATAAAATGATATCGTATGCTGTCAGCACGCTATGAAAAAAGCACTTCAAGCAAGAAATTTTGGATTCCACGAAACAGAGTTCTCACGTGCTCGTCTAACTGCTTCAAGCGAAACTGTGTTTGCTGTGAAAACAGAGAGCGGACACTTTTATGACGAGCGTTTTGTACTAGCATATGTCCTCCCATATTTCCCATTTACTGACAATCAGCTATAAGTCAGTTATCTGAAACAAAAAGAAATTTTGGGATTGAGCATCCTGTCGACAAGAACGTTTTCAGAAACCGTAGCGCAAGTATGGTGAGACTTGTTTCAAAAAAATCATCTCAACATATTCTGTTGTTTTAGGGAAATCACTGGAACCTAAAGTTCAATAGTTTCACGGGGATTCGAAGCAGATTCATCTAGAATCCTCCACCTTTATAGGTCAGCTGTACTATCACGTCAGGCGAATCGATATAAATCAGCACTTATTACAACTCTCTCGCGCTTCATAGCTCATTATCCCATGATTAGTTACACCTACATCTACATGATGCAGTTTACATTTAAGTATTTGGTCGAGGGTTCGTAGAGCCGCTTTCAAACTATTCCTCGACCGTTCCACACTGTAAAAGTACATAGGAAAAACAAGCACATAACTAAAAAATAGCACCGTAACGGAAAACGACTTTCTGTTAATGATTGCCGCCCCGACTAGCTTATCGTATCGGTGGCGCTCTGTTCCTCATTTCGAGCTAACACAGGAGGAGTTGCCCTTCTTTGAACTTTTTCGATGTCCTTCGTCAATCATAGCTGAAAAGGACCTCATACTGCCCACTAATACTCCAGAGGAGTAGGCACAAATGTAGAATAGGCGGTCCGTTTAGTAAATTTGTTGCAGCTCCTTTCTGCCTATGAAACGTAGCGTTTGGTTCGTCTTCCCCACAACATTTTCTATTTGATGGTTTCAGCTTAAGTTATTCGTAAACGTAATCCGTATATATTACCTATAAATTTGTGTGGTTTACCGTACACGGTAATTTAACTGACTTTTGTTAGTGCCCTAGTGAAGGACCGCACACTTCTTATTGTTTAGGATCAGTTGCTACTTTTCGCACCATGCAGGTATCTTGTCCAGATCATTATGCACTTCGTTTTGATCTTCTGTTGACTTTACTAGACGGCAAACGACAACGTGATTTGCAAACAGTCCAATCTCTTACATATATTAAAAACAGAGGAAGGCCCTTGGGGAATTCCAGATGTCACTTCGGTTGCTCTAAGTGAGCTCCTGTAGTTACTACGAACTGCACCTTTCTGCAGGAAATTACGAATGCAGCCGCACGATTGAGACGATACTGCATAGGCACGCCGATTGACTGGAAGCCCCTTTTGAGGAATGACATCGAAAGCCTTCTGTAAAACTAGAAATATGGAATGAATTTGGATCCTCTGTCGATAGTACTCATTACTTAGTGTGAATAAAAAGCAATTTATACCTCACAAGAAAGAGATCTTCATAATACCTCCTGCTTATGTGTCAACATATGTTTATTTGAGAGGTTTCATTGTGTTCGAACGAACATATTCTACGTTCCAATGATGCAGTACAAATCGATGTCAGTGATATGAGTAATTTGGTGTCATGTCGTAGAATGGTTGCCCGAAAAGTAGAGCGTGTAAATAAGTCCCACTGTCGTTTCTGAATAATACTTTATTTGATGTTCTCACATTCAGTATCTCTTTCAACAGATCTGGTAAACATCCAAAGTTATGAGGTGGATCTCTGCGGAACTTGGAGCAGTAACTGAGAAATGGGGCCGCGTTTAAGGTTTGAGTCAATACGTGGGGAAGTATTCGTACAGCTGGGCTAGCACATATCGATGGAGACAGAGGTCTGACTACAAACACCGCTCTGGCGTAGAGATTAAAGTTTCTTCCAAAGTTCATTTCTACACACATATTGTTACAGAAAACGCAGTCTCAGTTTCAAACGTTGTGGGTACAAATGTAAGAAGTATTTGCAGTTTGATGTGGGTTGGTTTCTTTCTTTCCTCCGTAATTTTAAGAAAATTAAAATTTGTGATTTGCCAATGTTTTACTTCAACGTCAGTAAAGGTAAATTTCGGAGTATTATACCTACCCCATCACGTGGGTTATATAAATATTTGTATTTAATAAATGAATTTTAGTATATGAATTTGTAAGATATGTTAATGTAGGTCATTGATCAAAAATTACAAAATTAGTTTCACAAACCGTTATTGCAGAGGTATTCCATTAGGAATGTCAGGTTTAGAAAATTTTTAATTACAAGGATACTGCCCGATACTGTCCGATGGGAACCCAAAGCAGATTCTTAAGTTTTGAAAACGTTCTATTCCAATTACGTATGAAGATAGTCATTAAAATTTATTTTTGAACGTTGTTTTCTTCCTTATGTTTCAAAATTATCTCAGTCCATTGTTTCACTTCTTCGTGGAAACTGGAGCACAGACATTGGTGCAGTGAAAAATACGGAAAGGTTAATATTCCCATTTATATACAGGGTGAACAAAAAAGAACTTTACACTTTCAAAAGTTCATACAGATTAGTCGGTAGTACATATTCGCTTCAGACTTGAAGCTGTTAACAGAGTATCTTGGGAACTGTTTTCCTTTTTTATATATGGTAGTAATTATTTTCTGTAGGCTGCTGTCACCAAAGATTACTCGCGTCCATTAGGGTGACTACATACAACAGAAAAGCTAGTGTGCCCCTCAGTTCGCAAAACGTAAACGGTAACCTCTGTTCAGAGGAAATTTCGCACATTCTTGCACCGGGAACCATCAAACGGAATCTCCATTAACGCCTAATAAGCGATCTGCAAAGGCAAAAGCCTCATCCACATCTTGTGACGTAGTAAAATGTTGATCGTGTTCGAAAAGCAGGCCAGGAAAGCCCACAGAAATCACCATGTAGTGCAAGTCATAAGCTTCAAATTACCGTAAAAAAAAAAAACAGTTTAAACACGTTCCTATTAAACTGTACGTATTACAACTGGTTCACGTGTTCACTCCAGGGGATTATGCGGCACGATCTGACTTCTTCACCGAGATGTTGGCAAGGATGGACAGTCACAACGACATGTCAAAGATGTTAATTCTAAGTGACGAAGCATCGTTTCCTACTGAAGGTCAAGTTAACTGATACAATGTTCATTTCCAACCAACAGAAAAACCCCATTTCCCCATTGAACATAAAAGAGGTTCTCCACATTTCAATGTGTTTTGCGTAGTGTTGAGGGAGAAGATTTAGGTCCCCTTCTTTTTCGTAGATAAAAGGTTCGCAAGCTTTCGCTTACCTCAACATGCTTCATTTCTGACTTCTGCCTCAGTTGCAAGAAAATTCCATCGACATCTTCCAACGAGATAGTGCACCGGCTCACTTTCACTTGGCTGTATGGGACACCTAAGCACAAATCTGCCTTGATGATGTCTCGGCTGTGCAGGTGTTAATGATTAAGTGTGGTGCATATGACCAACACGATCGCCAGACGTAGTGACTTATAATTTTGTTATGGGGCTATGTCAAAGTGTTTGCCTCACCCCTGCCATAATCTTTGCCACAGCTATGTCAGCGTATCGCAGGTACATCATCGCTGACATGCTGCACAATGTTTGGGAAGAGTACGAATATCATCTCAATGCTTGCCTTGTAACTCAAGTAGCACAGTAGCCCCTGTAATATATAATTATACAGGGTGTCCCACTCGAAATAGGCCCAAAAAACACCAGCCGAGGGTAAGTCCTTGATCGTCCATCTGATTGACAAATTCCCGAAATATATGGATGTAAACTGTACTTGTCGTTGTAGACTTGAAAAAAATTGGTCTGTGATGCTGTGATATTGCACAGAACATGTGAATCTTTTGTGAATGCAGGGGTTGCTCGACCAGTGTATGCGGATTTTCATTACACCACGAACGTCTATTCTGAGAGTTTACATAGCCAGAGAGATAGAAATACGCATCACTAAACCTGTCCTCTGAGGAATAAACTGCTCAAACCAACGGCAAAATGTAATGCGTTTGTCTTTGTCGTTGGCATTCAGGTCCCGAACAAATGTAAGCCTGCATGGATAGACGCCTGCTTTCGTCGCAGCTCTGTAACATGCGCTCTGTGACATACCACATTCTTGAAATAAGCGTCAAACAGACTTTTCAGGAGAGGCTAATAATCGTTGTTTCATGTCAGTCACTTTTTCTTCCGGTAATGACGGCCGTTCCCCGCCATAAACATCAAACACCGTTCCACTGTTTTCCAACGTTTTCACTTTTGCTCGGAACGGCCGGCCAGAGTGGCCGAGCGGTTAAAGGCGCTACAGTCTGGAACCGCACGACCGCAACGGTCGCAGGTTCGAATCCTGCCTCGGGCATGGATGTGTGTGATGTCCTTAGGTTAGTTAGGTTTAAGTAGTTCTAAGTTCTAGGGGACTTACGACCACAGCAGTTGAGTCCCATAGTGATCAGAGCCATTTTTTTGCTCGGAACACTTAGACAGTATATGCTGGTCACCAATCCATTCAACGAACATTTGCTGACACGTCTTAATGCAACCAGTAATTCATTGTTGTGGCCGAGCGGTGCTAGGCACTACAGTCTAGAGCCGGGCGAACGCTACGGTCGGAGGTTCGAATCCTGCCTCGGGCATGGATGTGTGTGATGTTCTTAGGTTGGTTAGGTTTCAGTAGTTCTAAGTTCTAGGGGACTTATGACCACAGCAGTTGAGTCCCATAGTGCTCAGAGCCATTTTTTTGCTCGGAACACTTAGACAGTATATACTGGTCACCAATCCATTCAACGAACATTTGCTGACACGTCTTAATGCAACCAGTAATTCATTGTTGTGGCCGAGCGGTGCTAGGCACTACAGTCTAGAGCCGGGCGAACGCTACGGTCGGAGGTTCGAATCCTGCCTCGGGCATGGATGTGTATGATGTTCTTAGGTTGGTTAGGTTTCAGTAGTTCTAAGCTCGAGGGGACTGATGACCTCAGAAGTTAAGTCCCATAGTGCTCAGAGCCATTTGAACCATTTGAATTCATTCTTGTTTCACTAGAAACAAGCGCTCTTCGACGGAATGACGATACATTGTCAGTAAACACTGAACACAGAGCTCCATCCACAGCGATACACCGAAACAAATTGTTGCGTCAAACGATGTTGCAGAGTGCAGTGTTGCCACTTACGTGTGTAAGTAAGTAACTTATACCGCTTCATTTGAAAGAATTGTTGAAAATATGAAGTTACTTTGGATTCGCCTTGCATCTGCACTTTTAGGTACGAAAGCAATTTTCATCTCTGACGTATCACTTAACTGAGCCTCGTTATAAGAATCGTTCCCAAAAGATATGTTGTCGCTGTCTCTTCCGTGCACCGTTATCTTGCAAAAGCACACCTCCATAGTAGTCAAATGCAAATTAAAAAAGCCGGCCGGTGTGGCCGTGCGGTTAAAGGCGCTTCAGTCTGGAACCGCGTGACCGCTACGGTCGTAGGTTCGAATCCTGCCTCGGGCATGGATGTGTGTGATGTCCTTAGGTTAGTTAGGTTTAATTAGTTCTAAGTTCTAGGCGACTGATGACCTCAGAAGTTAAGTCGCATAGTGCTCAGAGCCATTTGAACCATTTTGAACCAAATTAAAAAAGCAAATTAAAAAAATCAACAAATAGGCACATCGGCTTTAGATAACTGTATTTAGTATGACGTCTGCTCGATGCAGCCTGCAAAGTAGAATGCGATCTTGTCTAGCATTCGAGTAAAAAAAAAAAAAAAAAACACCTCCCGAACAGGCCATGAAGGCCCAACGGAAGCATTCGAATTAAACTGCGGAAATTTTGCAGGCTTATTCTGTTGTTGCAAGTTGGCAAGTGTTCTGCAGCTTTAAATTTTTACATCGTGACTCCATAGAGCACTTGCCGCTTCACTTCCTCAGTGGCGTTGACATCCCGTGTGAGGACGGCGTCAGGCAGGTGTTGACAACAGGTGTGTGTGGCTGTTCTACGCAGCTCGTCGCGGTCGGACTCTTGGCGGCAGGCGGGCCCGCCGCACCAGTACGGCGTGCCGATGGCGATGCGGCTGCTCGAGCCCAAGAAGCGCGCCACGTCGTGGCTGGCGGCGCGCAAGCAGTCGCAGGACTCGACGCTCTCCAGTTCGCGCAACGACTCCTCCGGGTCGGCCAGCACCAGCACGTGGCGCGTCTCCCGCTCCAGCGACGCCACCTCCGCCACCGCCGCCGCCTCCTTGCCGCACGCCGCACCTGTCTCAGGTACGTACACACTATCGCTCGCTCTCTCTCTCTCTCTCTCTCACACACACACACACACATATATATATATATATATATATATATATATATATATATATATATATATAGAGAGAGAGAGAGAGAGAGAGAGAGAGAGAGACATTAGATGAAAGTGAGAGCAACAGAAACAGAGAAATAGAGACAGTGATGCCGAAAGTGGCATAAGGCAGAGAGATACACACATATAATGAGAGGGAAAGAGAGAGACACACGACGGAACACACACACACACACACACACACACACAGTGATACTGAAAGAATGAGAGAGAGAGAGAGAGAGAGAGAGAGAGAGAGACACAGCGTGAATGAGAGAAAAATAGAAAGAGAGTAGATGAAAGTGAGAGCAACAGAAACAGAGAAATAGAGACAGTGAGGCCGAAAGAGGCAGAAGGCAGAGAGATAGACAGATGTAATGAAAGGGAAAGAGAGAAAATCACACACATACACACACACACACACACACACACACACACACACACACACACACATACACAAAGAGAGACAGAGAGAGAGAGAGAGAGAGAGAGAGAGCGACAGAGAGAGAGAGAGAGAGAGAAATCAAAACAGAAAGATACCATGAGAGAGAGAGAGAGAGAGAGAGAGAGAGAGAGAGAGAGAGAGAGAGAGAGAGAGCGTCACAGCTAGAGCTAGAGAAGGGGAGAGAATGAGAAAATGAGAGTACAACGCAGAGAAACTGTAGAAGACAGGCTGTAGATAGACAGGCAGAGGGAGAGAAAGAGGAAGGGTTGGAGTGACAGAGGAAGAGAAATAGAGCGAAACAGAAGCAGAGAGAGCGAGTGAAAGAGTGTGACAGACACAGTGAGAGTAAAAGAGATAGAGTGGGGGAAAGTGAGGCCAAAGAAAGGAAATAAGTTTTGCAAGTGGAAGACAGAGACGAGGTTAGAGACAGAAACAGTGAGAGTGAATAAGAGGCAGACACACAGTGAATGGGTACGAGCGAGTAATTTACCGCGAGAAAGAGACATAGAGAGACAGTGAGAGAGAAAGTGTCGAAGATGAACTCGGTGACAGCCAGAGAGACAGCCGATGTGATAATGTAAAAATGAGAGCGAGAGGCTTAGGGGTAATGTATTTGACTACTAATCAAAACGTCCAAGGTCTTGGGTTCGAATCGAGCCACAGCATAAAATTTGAATAAAAATCTTACCAATGACGGCCGAAGGCTTCCGACATAGGAAGTCATCCTTGTTCTGATCAACGATGTTGTCAGACAAAGCGGAGGAGCAAGCAGAGTCTCAAGGTTGTTACATCTACATCTACATCTACATGGCGGAGGGTACTATGGGTACCTTTATCGGTTCTCTCTTCTATTCCAGTCTCATAGTGTTCGTGGAAAGAAGGATTGTCGGTATGCCTCTGTGTGGGCTCTAATCTCTCTGATTTTATCCTCATGGTCTCTTCGCGAGATTTACGTAGGAGGGAGCAATATACTGCTCGACTCCTCGAAGAATTTATGTTCTCGAAACTTCAACAAAAGTCCATACCGAGCTACTGAGCGTCTCTCTTGCAGAGTCTTCCACTGGAAAACAGTAATATCAGAAACTGAGTCTTGATGCAAAACACCTTGTTATTCGTTTATTTCTTTATTATCCCGAACTAGTTTCGGCGACAAATATCACCATCATCACTGGGGTTTTTTAATCTAAAACATGCAGAAAATGGCATCGTTATACAAACAGAGTAAAACATTATCACATTTTTACAATTCGCCTTTTGAAATATTGTTTTCTATTGAAACTTTCATACTTCCTTATTTATTGTATATTACAACATGTTTTAAGCAATTATTGGCGCTGTTTGCGACATATTTTCTGTGCTCTTTTTTTTATGTTGCCGTCTTTTCACTTAGCAAACATCATGTTATCTGAAACCATGTAAAGAGTGAGTAAAAAGACGGCAACAGGAAAAATGAGCACAGAAAATGTGTCGCAAACAGCGCCAATAATTGCTTAAAACATGCTGTAACATACAATAAATGATGTAGTATGAAAGTATCAATAGAAAACTATATTTCAAACCTGATGATGGTGATATTTGTCGCCGAAACTAGTTTGGGATTATAAAGAAATAAACTTGTAACAATGTGTTTTGCGTCAAGGCGCACTCAATTTACTGTTTTTCTATGCAAACACTGACCAAATGGAAGAGTTCCAAGATAATATTATTGTCTTCCACTGGAGTTTACCAATCATCTCCGTCACGCTTTCGCGATTACTAAATGATCATGTAACGAAGCGTGCTGCTCTCCGTTGGATCTTCTCTATCTCTTCTATCAACCCTATCTGGTATGGATCCCACACTGGTGAGCAGTATTCAAGCAGTGGGCGAACAAGCGTACTGTGACCTACTTCCTTTGTTTTGGGATTGCATTTCCTTAGGATTCTTCCAATGAATCTCAGTCTGGCATCTGCTTTACCGACGATTAATTTTATATGGTCATTCAATTTTAAATCACTTCTAATGCCTACTCCCAGATAATTTATGGAATTAACTGCTTCCAGTTGCTGACCTGCTATATTGTAGCTAAATAATAAAGAATCTTTCTTTCAATGTATTCGCAGCACATTACACTTGTCTACAATGAGATTCAATTGCCATTCCATGCACCATGCGTCAATTCGTAGCAGATCCTCCCGCATTTCAGTACAATTTTCCATTGTTACAACCTCTCGATATACTCACCTCGAGGTGAGATGGTGCCCCTAAAAGCTCCAACAACCAGCTTCGATCAAATTACCTATGGAATCAGTATGCAGAATGCAATGCGAAGTACTCCATGAGAAACATACGCCATCCATTGTTAAAAACTTGAACAACTTTTGGATCGCTAACTCCCGCAAGACGTGCGGGAAGAGCGGCAATGAGGTTCTGGATTGTGTCGACAGAGATGTGGAGCGGTATTGACTCCAGTGCCGTGGGCGGCTGCACTACATTTCTCGGTTGAGGATTTATGGCGCCAACAGCTCGATCGAGGTGGTCCCGCTGAATTCCGATTTGGTTTAAATCTGGGAAATTTGGTGGCCAGGGAAGTACAGGTAACTCATTCCGGTGTGCATGGACACTGCGAGCTGTATGACACATTACAATGTCCTGCTGATAGATGCCACCGTGCTGCCGTTAAACGAACTGCATCCAAGAGTGGACATGGTCCTCTAGGATAGACGCATAGTTGTGTTGATCCTTTGTGCACTCCAGACTGACGAAATCACTCAAGGAATGGCTCTGTCCTGGACTCTTCCGACGATCGTTGCAGCGTGTTAGCTTCCAGACGTTTCAAAAAGTCGTACACGCCAACGGCCATCTGTCCGATGGAGTATAAAACGTGATTCATCCAAAAAGGCCATTGTCACTACTCAGTGCGCGTCCAGCTGCGGTATTGCCGTGCAAATCCCAGTCTTCGTCGCAGAAGAACGGCAGTCAGCGTGGTTATATGTAATCCGGCGCCTCCCTGCTGAGGAGGCCCATACGCAGCCACGTTCGGTGAATAGTCTTTGAGTAAACACTGTTGGTAGTCCCTTGGTTCATCTGGGCGGTTAGTAGCTCAACAGTCGCACCTTCACTCGTACACGTCATCGCAGGCGTTATTCAATTCTGTCATCCATGGCCTGTAGTCATCGCACTTGCCTTGCAGCCGGTATTAGATGGTGCCATTTTGCCGTTATTCAATTCTGTCATCCATGGCCTGTAGTCATCGCACTTGCCTTGCAGCCGGTATTAGATGGTGCCATTTTGCTGTTATTCAATTCTGTCATCCATGGCCTGTAGTCATCGCACTTGCCTTACAGCCAGTATTAGATGGTGCCATTTTGCTGTTATTCAATTCTGTCATCCATGGCCTGTAGTCATCGCACTTGCCTTGCAGCCAGTATTAGATGCTGCCATTTTTCCATGGACGGTATATTTTGGCGACGGCGGCAAGTGAACAGTTTAAAAACTTAGCCGTTTCGAAAATACTTCCATTCTTGGCCCTAAAACCAATGATCTTGTCATTCTTAGTGTCAGATAAATCACTCAATTTCCGTATTATGACAAGACTGCACTGTTCACGCATCGTATACCCTGCACTGCTGCCACCTGCCATCTGTGAGTAGTAACTGCATGTTGACGTAGAGCATGGGCGGTGGTTACATTAATGTGACTGCACCTTACATAAAGTGTATCCAGAGGACATGTGGCATGTAACTGGAAAAGTTTCATGAAGATCTCTCCGTTCCCGGTTAGTCCCACATTCCGATCTCTGACAGGGGACTCCAGAGGGGGAGGTAACCAACATTAAAAGATGAAATAAAGAAACAAACAATAACATCCTACGAATCGGAGCAGCCATAAGTTTCAACGTGGTAGGAAGAGACGAAAATCTGAAAAGCGAAAAGCAAAGTCTCAATCTAGATATAGTTGTGTACGGTGAAGTGAAACTGAAAGAAGATAAGAAGTCATAGTCAAACGAATATAGGATAATATCAACAGCAGCAAAAAATGCTACATCGACGGTGGGATTTGTTATTAAAAGGGAAGTAGAGCAGAGAGCCAGCCACTGTGAACAGATCAGTGATAGGGTTGTTTTCATGAGAATCGACAACAAACCAATTATGGCAGCGACAGTTCCGTTATACATGCCAACATCGCAAGCAAGAGATAGAGTATATTAGGATATTAAACGTGTAAGTCAGTATGTAAACGGAGATGAACATGTAATAATTGTGGGAGTTTTGAACGTGGTTATAGGGGAAGGAATAGAAGAAACGGTTACGGCAGTATAAGGCTTGGCAGCATTAATGAGAAAGGAGATAAGCTAACTGAGCTCTGCATGAAACTATAGACGGTAATAACGAATATTCTGTTCGAGAATCACAAGACGATGTAGTATACTTCGATAAGACCAGGAGATATGGGAAGATTTCACCTGGATTACAACATAGACAGACGGAGATTCCGAGACAAGACATCCACAAAGTGGTCGAAATTGTGTGTTGTGTGATCGTGGAAGACGGTCATTGGAGAGGATTGTGACAACAAATAAGAAGATGAGAACTGCAAAATTTACTGCAGTACTGAATGTCACATTGGTGAACAATGTCAGCACTGAAACAACACGAAGGCTGTTCCATAAGGCAGGAACTTCAGGGCGAACAGGAATTCCAAAACCATTCATCAGTGATCCAAAAGTCCGTAACAGGAAAACGTAGTGCCAGAGTCGTAACACCTGCACTATGGACCAATATGGCTGAGATTACGCCCCAAGAGTGAAACGTAACGGGGATTCAGCGATGATTTCTGCAACCACACCGTGGTATTCCGTGGCCCCACAGGTTCTCTGACAGGTTCCATTACTGTCAAAGGCTGTATGACTATTTTAGCTCATCTGGTCCATCGCCGTGGTGATGCTGTATTCCAAGACGACAGGGCCCTAATTCGTACTGCTCGCGTTGTCCAGGATTGGGTATTTGAGAACGGGGGAGAACTGTCGCATCCCCTCGGCCACCAGACGTAATATGATTGAGCCTTTTGTGGCTATGCTAGAAAGAAGGGTGTATGATCGCTTTCCACTTCCATCATTGATACCTGTATTTTTCATTGCATTGTAATACGAATGGTATAACGTTCCCTTGAAAACAGTACAGAACCTCTATCCACAAGTTCCGAGACGATTGGAACAGTAATGTGTTGTGCTTTAGGTGTTTCCAGATTTTTGTCTACCACTTGTAAGTGCGAGAACAATTGTACAATCAGCTTAACAGCCACGCATCCAAGCTACTGATAAGAATGATATAGGGAAATGAAAAAGAAAACTGATTATCTGTTGGACGACGATCAGTTTGACTTTAGGAAAGAAAAGGGCATCAGAGAGACAATTCTGACGTAGCACTTGATATTGGAAGCTAGACTGAAGAAAAATCAACCACTCATAGGATCTGTCGATCTAGAGAAAGCATTCTATAATTTTAAATGGGTAAGATGTTTGAAATTCTGAGTAAATACGGGTAACCTGTAGGAAAAGACGGCTAATATACAATTTGCACAACATCCAAGAGGAAACCATAAGATCATAAGACCAAGAACGATGTGCTGGGATTAAAAATTGTGTAAGGCAGGGATGCAGTTTTTCGCTTTACTGTTCAAGCTGTACATCCAAAAAGCAATGACAGAAATAAAAGAAAGGTTGAAGAGTGTGATTAAGATTCAAGGTGAAAGGATATCAATGATAAGATTCGCTGATGACATTAGTATTCTCAGTGAAAGTGAAGAGGAATTACACGTTTTTTTGAATGGAATGAACAGTCTAATGAGTAAAGACTATGGACTGAGAGTAAATCGAAGAAAGACGAAGATAATGAGAAGCAGCAAAAATGAGAATAGCGACTGCTACTTAGGCAGCGAAATAACTCATGACGAACGGAGCAAGGAGGACATAGAAAGAAGACCAGCACTTTCAAAAAGGGCGTGCCTGGCCAAGGCAACTAGTGTCAAACATAGCCCTTAATTTGAGGAACAAATTTCTCAGCACAGCATGGCATGATAGTGAAATATAGACTGTGGGAAAACCGTAACAGAAGAGAAACGAAGTATTTAAGATGGGGTGATTTTGAAAATCAGGTGTACTGATGAGATAAGGACTGAAGAGGTTCTCTGCAGAATCGTCGAAGCAAGGAACATATAGAAAGCCCTAACAAAAAGAGGGGACATGATGATTGGACATGTCTTAAGAAATCAAGGAATAACCTCTCTGGTACCAGAGGGAACGTAGACGCTAAAAACTCTAGGGAAATAACTGAAGACGTAGGGCGCAAGTGCTAATGTGCAACTGCTACTCTGATATGAAAAGGTTAGCGCAGAAGAGGAATTCGAGGTAGCGGTCAAAGCAGACAGAGAGAGAGAGAGAGAGAGAGAGAGAGAGAGAGAGAGAGAGAGAGAGAAGCAGGATATGGGTACCTCACGTTATCAAGCCCAAGACCAACATTCTCGGTAATTTGTATTTACTATAACTGCCATTTCCTCTCTGATTTCTTCACATTATTGCTGCAGCCACTTTCTTTAACTTTTTTGGGTCTCCTGCTGCCTCTCATTGCTGTATTCCATACTTTTTCTGATTTTTTTGTGTTTTCCTCATTCGTCGATAAATTTATTCGTTCTGGTGAGCAGAATTTCTTCGCAGTTACCTAAAAATATATAAATTTGTCTGTCTAACTTCTGTAATTAGCACTTTTCCCCCACAACTAGCTACTGTAGTATTCACTATCGCTATATCTATAGTCTCGAAGAAATACACTCGTACATCTTCTTGAGTGAATTTCATTTCTGCTGACGGTTAGCTTCACCTTACTCTTGTCGTGGTGTTTAGTATTAACTGAAGGTAGTAGCAACATAGCCGTGGTTCATCCATCTTTGATAATTCTCTATTTTCCGCATAACGAACTTCTATGACTCAACGACTGTTACATGGTTACTAATAAACAAATTCGACTGCTTAGTCTGTCTCTATCGACCTAATGCGTTCCAAGCTTGCGCCTTTGTAAGCATTAAACAATGCAGAAGTAATCATCGTCACAGACTATGAGATCTTGACTTGCTCTATTTTTGTTGATATTCTAGACGTCTTATATAGACTGTTACATGAGTTTTTGTTTCATTGCTCCCAGTGAATCCTTTTCACAACAGAAACTGGAAATATGCTGGGTGTGGAAGCGCCTTACATCGGTACATAGCAATTACGGTCGCACAAACATTGCGTTGAACCGCAAAATTTGGTTCCCACGTTCGGTAGGACTTCCTGAAAAATGTTTCATTGCTAATACTAACAAAATGCAGAGAAGGTTGCTAACTCACCGTTTGCGACGCTACCGCTATAAAGCGTTAAGTCAGCGAGCTACAAGCGCGCAGAAACTTGACCGCTGTCGGTACGGGACGGAGCGTGTTCTGCAGCGCCGTCCTGTCCAAATGAGCTGCCATCCTTAGTGCTGCAGTTGATGCGAGGCGCTGCACCTGTTCTCCTTTGCCGTGTCACTTTACCCAGTAAAGAACGCAGCTAGTTATCTACCAACAAACCAACTTGAATCTTACATTTCCCTAAATTTGACAGTTGATATGAACCAGCTTGAGCAAGTAAATGTAGTATCCATTCTTCAGAATAATGCGATTTGTGGTACAATGAATGTACAAAATTCCACACGCGGTCGCTTTATGGCCACAGATCCACAGTGAACCCCAAGAATCACAGTGGGTATTGAGGGCTGAAACACCTAGTCTGTACTGCGTGGGACTGCACGCAGTGACTGTACAGAATTAACGCCATTGGTAGAGTAGAGCAGAAATCAGTGACGTCAAACTGGACGAACGAGAATTTTAGGAAATTAAAGTTGTAACCCATCCACACACTCTGGTAATTAAATGGCACGTGTATCTAATGTTCTGTTATTTTCAGAAAAGCCGCCTACTCCGAAGTATTTTGTACCGACGGAATGTGAATAAGTGTGCTACTGAAAATTATTAAGCTAACCAAATACGCTGCACTATTAACGATCGAGATAACAAAAATTATTTAACTGTCCGTTCACAACGTTGATGCCGATTGCTGACGTAACATGAAAAAGTGCATTGCCTAGAACTGTTTCTGTATTGACAGTGTGATTAATGTTACGAAGCGAAACAGTGACAAATTCATGATTTTATTATCTGACGACAGTGCTTTTGTATTCGAATAATATGTTGCTATAAGTGCACATAAGAACTTGATGATGGGCAGTAGACCGATGGCTGCTTACATAAAGATTTAAAAAGGGTAAACATGACATTTTTCAAATATCTACGACCTGTGGATCACCACCTCCTACAAAGTAATTATGTTCAGTGATATCGAATAGCTAACGAGAATACGATTAATTTTAACTAAAATTTAACAAAACTAAAGTTGCCTAATGAAAAATACTGTCTCCAGCTCATGTCTGAGCAAAACTTATGAAACTCATTATGTTGTGTGAAAATGAGAATTTACGTAATAAGTACTGAAACTTTTGTAGGCAATGAAAATCAATGCATACGCGAGAGGTCAGTGGAAAATGCGATACGTTGTAAAATCACTGAAACTTAATTCGCATAACACTGAACACTTTGTAATAATTCAGAAGCTACGTTTCATTCACCAAGTGTGACACGTAATACAACAGTGATAGAGGAGCGTTACTTCACTATAATAATTACTGTTTTCTGGATTTAGCACTCGTTTTCTTTCAATACACAAAACTCATTACCTGAAAAATAATGAATGAACACTGAATACGTAACAATCAGCAACAGTAGAGTCAGGCAACGCCGAACGTTCGAAAGCCGAGAATCACACAACGTACAGATAAATACATAAATTTATGTAACACTGTTGAAATAAATTATGTACTGTTGTATTTCCAGACAAACGCCCGATTTAAATGATTAATAAGTCTCTTTTTTTCAGAATGGCACTGAAAGTAGTTGAATTTACAAAATTAATCAACACTGTCAGGTAAACTGTAAAGTTTCTCTTTTCACTGAGCTAATAAAATTTAAGATTTACTGTTTGTGTCTTTAATGAATCTAATATGCAAGTTATTTTGTTTATGTGATACTCGGTTATTAAAATGAAAGGAAATGGGTCCTACGGTTGGCAGTGATTGCTTGGGCTAGTTACTAACACTGAATAAATTTGAAGTTAATAAAATACCGATAAAGGTCAGCTGCTGATTCTTATATGCTGGAAAGTCTTTTACGTTCTACATTTCTGAAATGGCAGTCTTACTTTGAAGTGGAATTGTTGTAGGCAAGGCGTGGTGATTTGATCACGAGATTTGTTAGACAACATGCTCTTCGGCACATTCATGAGAAAAATTAAATATATCTGACAATACAGTACTTTTCCTCAATTAATACTTTTGAAACTATTCCCAAATAAGTGGAGTACAATGGCTCATACTATTGCTCGTTATCTTCACAATGCCTTGCCCAACATTTTATCACGACGAAGGTTGTAGACTAAGTTTTGCATGCGCTTTCACGATTACATATGTGTGGCCTCACTCACTTTTAATTTGCACTCCTGTCTGTGCGCGCTCTCGGTGTTAGTGCCATGTCTGTTGTTGTGACTTGGCAAGACAGCCAAGCCACTATGATTGGTAGCCGTTAGGCACGCGTTTAAGCTCACGCTGGCTGGCGTGAGGTCTGGAACAGTTAAAGGAGTTGAGTCTAGTAAAAATAAGTACGTAGCTTCTGGAATACTTAACTTTAATCCATAATTGGTGAACATCGGTCTGACGGTACATGCATCACAAGATAAATAGCAAATGATAATGGCGCCTTACTAGGTCGTAGCAAATGATGTAGCTGAAGGCTATGCTAACTATCGTCTCGGCAAATGAGAGCGTAATTTGTCAGTGAACCATCTCTAGCAAAGTCGGCTGTACAACTGAGGCGAGTGCTAGGAAGTGTCTCTAGACCTGCCGTGTGGCGGCGCTCGGTCTGCAATCACTGACAGTGGCGACACGCGGGTCCGTCTTATACTAATGGACCGCGGCCAATTTAAAGGCTACCACCTAGCAAGTGTGGTGTCTGGCGGTGACACCACATCTGTAATATATTTTTATTATACATAACAAAAATCCTTTTCCCAACCTGTTACTGCTCTTCTTTACCATATCGTTTTTAATGGTTTGCAGTACATTTGTGCTACAGTATTCCAAATAAGTGTTGACAGATAGTCTTGACAATAAACTGATGAAATATATATGTTTGTAATCTGAAATTACTCTTAAAACGTGGAAAGAAAACATGTGAAAAATATGAAGTATCGTATAGTGTTATAAAGTAACTACCTAGCAGGGTTCTTCATACAAAATCAGAGTAATGTAATTGTCTTGGAAAGTAAGTCAATCACTGAGGGTTACAAGTTTATGCATACCACCCCTGGGACCACCACAGACATTCTGGCTGGTGCGTTTAATGTCTGGATGTCTTTGGCAGTTACAACAAAAGTTGATACACTCCAGATCAACTCACACTGAAACAAATCACCAGTAAACAAGCAATCGTGCAGAGACGACAGAATAGACACACAATGGGATGCTGATCTCATTACCAATAAACGCATACAATGCAGGGAACCTGAGACAAATAATTCAAATGATAAACATAATAGAATGTAAGGCGGCAGAAAGGAGGCAAGGGATCGATATTACAAGCAACTCAGAACTATGAATATAAATCAAAGCTACATTATGCGCAGATTCTCGTTGCAACAAATACTGTACGGGATATCCCGGGAGAAATGGTCATCATTCAGGGATATGACAGGAACTATCACTTGAAGTCAAAAACTCCCTATGGATATACACGCATTCAGGATTCCTAGATAGAACACACGTGACGCACATTGCTATTTATTCTCTGCATTATAGAGTACATTGTAAACATTACAATATGCGTTTTACACTGTATCGATTCAATAATACATATTTTTAACATATTCACATCTAAACATTTCGTACACGTCACGTTACAGCTGTTGTATATTTCACAATAAATGTTCGAATATCCCATGGTCAAATTCATTGCATTTGTGTGTTCTATGGAGAACATTAGTTGCTTGTCTCAGTGCCTTTCACGGTCCTTAATTAGGGCGGCAGCCTGGAAGATGTGAAAAGTATGACCAAGTAGTTCATCTCGAGCATTCACATTTTGTTTATACACCTCAGAAATCATCCAAACCTACTAACGAAAATTTAATGGCGCAAGGTCTGGCTACCTTGATGGCCACTTAATTGTACCACCACGGTCAGTCCAGTGATTAGGGTAAGGGCGGTCAAATACGGAACGGCTCCATCATGCTTCAAGTATATCGCAGTCCGTGTGGCCAAAGGAACGTCATCACGGCGTTCAACAAAGGAATTTTCCAAAAACTGCAAATAATTCTGTCCCCCATTCCCTCTTCTAAAATGACTGGATCTATCAATAATATAACGATCATGCTGCATCAAACATTGATCGAAAAATTAACTTGGAAATTTGTTTCCACTGTAGCGCGTGGATTTTCTTACGATCATCGATGATTATTACGTGTGTTGTTGATTCCATTCCGTGTAAATGTGGCTTCATCAGTGAATAGTGTTAATGAAAGCATATGACGATTTACATTTAACAAGAGACAAAGTTAAAGTCGTGTGGCATTGTTGGCAATATGAAGACTGTGGACACGGTGCATATGAAATGTGTAATGTTGGCAGAAGAGCCAACACTGTGTTGGAATAGGAGGCCGAAATGCACGCGTTTAATCTAACGCAGACTGGCGTGAGGTCTGGAACAGGATACGTAATGAATGCTATAAAGAAAAGTACGTAGCTGCTGGAGTACTTAACTTTAATCCATCATTTGTATACAGCATTCTTGATGATACAAGTGAGACTCTCTAGATATGGTTAATGGCGCCTTGCTAGGTCGTAGCCATGGACTTAGCTGAAGGCTATTCTAACTATCTCTCGGCAAATGAGAGAAAGGCTTCGTTAGTGTAGTCGCTAGCAAAGTCGTCCGTACAACTGGGCCGAGTCCTAGTACGTCTCTCTGGACCTGCCGTGTGGTGGCGCTCGGTCTGCAATTACTGACAGTGGCGACACGCGGGTCCGTCATGTACTAATGGACCGCGGCCGATTTAAAGCTACCACCTAGCAAGTGTGGTGTCTGGCGGTGACACCACAAAATGGGCACAAGTTTTCCGCTTGTAGTGTTCGCCGCAGATATATACGTGAGACACGTGCAGAAAGTCGCCGTGTGCTCGTAGTAGAACTACATTGCCACATTTCAACATTGTGCTACTATTCCTGGGCAGGTTGTTGAACTACACGTTCAGAAGAAAAATGGGAACTTGGAAGACTATCTGTTTCAACAAATGTGGCGAAAACTCCTGTAAACACTCTGCGAATAGGAATTCGAGGTGTCGGGAAGCGACTGGCACCGCAGAAGCCGTAAACGTACACTATTTCTGTACATTCTTCGTTAGTGCAGATGTGTGGCATTTTAGCCAGAGCGTGTACAAAAACAGTTAAGCGATGATTCTCTCTGATAAATTCTGAATTCCTCGCACTACTTCACTCACAATATGTCACTTACAACTGGGCGTTCAGCGGGATAGTTTAATGGCAGAAAGACATCCCGAGCAAAGAGACTGAAAGCAACGAGTTAGGTTTGGCTAGAAATAATCGTCAAAGAGGCAGGGTGAGTAAGACACACATGCGTGCGCCAGTTACCGGAAAACAAATGTAGGTTAAATGAGTTCGATCTCGGACAGCATTCGAAATAGGGTATAAGTCCATATTAAGTTTCTTGCTTTAAATGGGCGTTCATGTTATATACCGGAAAATCTGACCATTCCTCCTGGGACACAATGTATAACATACGGAAGATTACAGAATACAAAGGTATTATTACCTAAAACCGCAAACTTATGCCATTGTCTATCCTCTCCCCGCAAACCCTTGAAAATGAAATATGTCATCATCACTTTGCTGCGCGGAATTAGCCGAGCGGTCTTAGGCGCTGCAGTCATGGACTGTGCAGCTGTTCCCGGCAGAGGTTCGAGTTCTCCCTCGGGCATGGGTGTGTTTGTTTGTCCTTAGGATAATTTAGGTTAAGTACTGTGTAAGGTTAGGGTCTGATGACCTTAGCAGTTAAGTCACATAAGATTTCACACACATTTGAACATTCGTCATCACTTTCTTTGGGCCTCTGTACCACTCCAATGCGGGATCGGCATTGTTTTTATGGACTTATCAATTTTAGTGTCAGAGGGTGGCCAGATGCCTCTCCTGTCATCACCCTGTGCCCCCCAGGACGGAATCAGTGTACCCAGCTGTCTGCGTCTAGTATAAACCATGAAATAGTGCGCACGTTTACAAATGTCGGCGAGTCGTGTGAATGAGGCGGGACGTGGAGACCAGCCCGGTGTTCACCTAGAGGGATGTGGAAAACCGTCTAAAAGCCACATCCCAGCTGGCTAGCACACCGTCCCTCATCGTCAATCCGCTGGGCAGTTCGATCCGAGGCCGGCGGGCCTATCCAAGTCTAGGTAGCGGCGCGTTACCGCTCTCGGCTAAACTGGGGGGTTCTAGAAAATGAAACATGTGAAAATTAATTATGTACACTTACACATTTACGGTAATGTTCAGACTGGTTACAAATTCCTAGCAGTGGTAAATGGATTTATGATTGCAGGGCTAGTGAACGCGCCTGCAGTTCCCGCTTCCCCAGCCACGTCGTCGGCGACGCCCACATCGACGCCGCCGTCCAGTGGCACGGTTCCCGGCCCCACCCCCACCCCCGCCTCCGGGCGACCGCGGCCGCGGCTGACGCGCCAGGCGGCGGTGCAGCTGGACGACTTCCTTCCGCCCCCGATGCCGCCGTCTCCTCCGCCCCCGCCGCCACCGGCGCCGGCACCGCCCCTACCGCAGGTGCTGCCGCCGCCCCCGCGACTGCTGACCACCATCCCGTCCTCTGGGGAGGCTGAGCTGCTGGAGGAGGAGGCGGAGGAGGAGGAGCGTGCCGCGCTGCTGCCTCCACAGACCGCGCTCACCACCACCACCACAGCCACGAAACCCACCACCACGCCCTGCTATGCCGTCCTCCATACTGGGCCGCCACACACGACCAAGGTATCCTCTCTGCAAATATACTACCTGCTATCCATATCAGTCTGTTTTGCTGAGGGTGTGGCCTGTTTTTGAAAGATGTACAAACACCTGTTTTATTATCTACATGTGGTGGCTGTTCTTTTTGACAGGTCCTGTAGTCACTATGAATAAAGACATGAAGGAATTCAAGACATTAACTGGCAGTGAGTATTGATTTATATCAATGGGACAAGTTGAAAATTTGTACCAGACCGGAATTCGAATCCTGATCTCCTGCTTACTAGATAGATGCACTGACC